>NC_056737.1:1191241955-1191511955 GCF_019279795.1 Protopterus annectens
GTTTAGGAGGCATGATCTGCCCTTAAAGCCGAACTGGTTAGGGTCTAGTGTTTGGAGGTTCTCAATGTCTCTGTTAATGAGATCCATATGCAATCCATAGCTTTGTAGAACAAGCTAGTCGGGCTTATAGTGCGGTAGTTCCCGGGGTCTGTTGTGGCTCCACCTTTGTGGAGCGGAATAACTGTTGCTGTGCGCCACTCTGTGGGCATATAGCCGGTGGAGATGCTGAGTTTAAACAGTGTGTTTAGATGAGGGGTTAGTTCATCTTTGTGCTCATGTAGGACACAGCCTGGGACACTGTCCAGTCTCATTGAAGTTGTGTTTTTGGGTTTGGAGAGAGCTGTTTTAACCTGAGTGTCTGTGATTTCAGTGGCACTACATTCTTCTGGTATAATTATGGGCCCTTTTGGGGCTGAGAGGGGGCTGAAGTTTTCACTGAACCTGTCTGCCAGGATGTTGGCTATATTGGTTGGTTCAGTGTATTTTGTGCCATTCTGTACCAACTCCAAGCAGATCTGAGAATTGCCATTTAGATACTTGACATAGCTAAAGAACGCCTTGTGGTTATCTTTGGAGTCCATGGCAATTATTCTTTCAAAGCTAGCCTTGGATGATTTTATGAGGGAACATAGTTTCTTGCTGATACTGATCAGGGATGTCTTCCTTTCTTGGGATTTTACTCTTTTCTGTGCTAGTTTCCTCCTTCTATTGTATAGCTTGTTTATGGCAGGGGTCCACCGAACTGGTTTCCTTTTCTTGGAGGAGTGAGTCTTGGTTTTGTTTGGGATAGCATGATCCATTCATTCTTGTAGGTGCCCGCAGAGTGCATTAGTAAAGGATTTTGCAGCTTGGACAGCATTATCCTTTAGCATGGGGGCTTTGAAACTCCACCTCGGTCTTAAGTAACGTGAAGTTTGCTTTTGAAAAGTTTTTCACAGTGGTTGCTTTGACCAGGGGTGATGGCGGAATGTGGATATCCAGAGTGATTAGTTTATGGTCAGAACTAAGCAGCGAGGGGTTGACCTCCAGTGTGGAACACCAGTCGCCCATGTTGGTGATGACCAGGTCCAATATGTTGTCACCTCTGGTGTGGGTGTTTCTCAGCTGATCCAGGGTGTTTGAGTTTATAAATTCTAGGAACTGTTGGGCAAGAGAGTTTGTACTTGAGTAGTTCTCCCAGTTAATGTTTGGGTAATTGAAATCACACAATATCAGGGTGTTTGGTAGGACCTTTATGCTTCCCAGTGTTTCCAGGAATGTGGAGTGGGGGGTCCTGGGACATGGTGGGTGATCTGTAGCAAGCTATAATTTGAATAGCAGTTTTTCCCATTGTTAGTTACACGTGAATGATCTCTGAAGCATTGTGCTGTGCCACTATCCTGGCGGTGTGGGTATCCTTGATGAATATGGATACTCCCCCGCCTTTTGTATTTCGGTCTGGGTTTTGTGCCCAAAATGTATGGTATGAGTTGTAGCCTGGTAGTGCTGGGGTGCTCTCTGGAGCCTCAAACCAGGTTTCTGTTACTGCACATATATCAGTTTTCTCCATATTGAGGAGTGCCTCGAGTGCATGCATTTTGAGGTTTAGACTTCTGGCATTGAGTAGCATTACCCTCAGTTTTTTGTTACTTGTGCTATTTACAGTGATGGGTTTGTCTTTTGAGCCTTGTCTAAAAAAGGCACTATGGGGGTGGCAAGAGTCTTGTCCAGTATTCGAAAGCCTAAGGGTGACAGGTGCAGTATCTCTAGCAAAGCAGCGTGGCTTGTTGAGCATGTCATCCCAGGCTGACAGACACTAGATCCCCTTTGAATTACACCAGAAGCATAGCCAATTGTTGAAATTGATACTTTTTTCTCTATACCTTGGTATCATTCTGGGTGAGGGCAGGATGCTACTCAGGGTCAGGGTCATACCGGCCTGGGCTACAAGATCAGAGAGCTCCTCCATGTCTCTTTTCATGTAGTCCAGGGAGGTACAGCTTAGGGCATTCACATCATCATGGATAATGACTGAGTTATATTTGTACTTTTTCTGGATTGACCTGAGTGCTTGTGTTATGTGGCAGATCCTGGCACCAGACAGGCAGCTGACAGTAACCTTCTCCTTGTTCAGCCTAGTGAACGGGACGTCATTGTGCCTGACTAGAGAGTCACCTATTACTAGTGTGTTTGGTATGTTATTTTGCCTTAAGGGCTGTGATTGTGCGGCACACTGGTTTTGTGAAGTATGTGCTTCATGGTTTGTGTTGGGGGGTGGAGGTTGCTTGGATGTCTGCTTTGGAGGTCTCTGTTGCTTTTGCAGATTTTTATTTAGAGCCTCCGAGTATGTTTTTGTGTATTTATGTGTCTTTTGCCTGTGCTGGTTTCATAGGTCTATGTGAGACTGGTGGTGTGATGCAAGTAATTCCCTTCTCCTCTTGCCTGCCTGGTCCAGTCTTGGGTTGAGAGAGCGGAGCCTCCAGTTTGGCTGTATAATTGCATCGCTCATATGTATTATTGTTTGGTGGAAGGAGGAGAGGGTTGTCTGTGTACATGAGGCAATTGTAACATTGCTTCAAAATGCCCAGATTCCCCAGTTGGACTGGAGAGTGCACCTGAAACTGCCCTTGGACATGCCTGGATAGGTACGGTGAACTATTTTACTGATTGGCTGGTAAGGTCGAATAGAGAGCCTTGTCCTTCTCTACAGTATGGGGGGTCTGTGCTAAGGTTTATTAGTGCTTGCTATGAGTTTTGAGCAAGTGCTGGGCTGAGAAGTTAAAGGTTTAAGTGCTTAAGTTGGACGTTTGTCTAATTCCGAGGGAATATTTCCATGATAGTATTCCGTTTCTCCCCTTCCCTTCCTTTCCCTCACTGCCCCGTGTTCCTGTGGTAGAACTTTATCAGTTATTAATTTAGCTGCGCAATAAGATATCCTGTTTACGTCTGTTATATTGCATGGATCTCTGTGAACAGTCCTAATTACTGTGTTCCTTTGTGTTATCAGACTTCTGACTTTTTGGGTTTGATTAACCTTTTGCAGTATATTCCTTTCATTGATCTTGATACATCCGTCCATGTCTATTAATCAAGCAATGCTTCTCTTAGCTCATTTCCTTCCAAACTGAGGGCACATCCCTTGTTTTCCAATTCCTGCTGGCATTCTATAGAAGGTTCTATAGCATCTTCCTGTGGCACAGTCTCATCAATTTCATCCTGTGCCGTCCGTTGCTCTATCATATGGGAACTCACTGGCCCATCACTCCTCAACATTGACTGCATACGAGTTTCCACAGTTTCCTGCTCCTTCCCTTGTTGTCCAGCTTCAAATGAATGTTTATACTGGATTCCTGTGGAAGGCTCCAAAATATCTTCATATGGCACCTGACCAATTGCTTCCTGTTCCACTGGTTTCCCCTTAATTTAGATATCTATTACTCTATCCTGTCGTGGTGTTTCTGAATTATATTTTCTACACTGAATCCTTCACTTTGCAGGTGCTCCGTGACCTCAGTTTCTATTTCTTTAACTTTTCCATTATGGATCTCCTTTTCCTTTTCATCTTATTTTTGTATTGTAGTTTTCCATGTCTGGATTCCTTTGTCTGTGTTTCTCTTCGAATATCTTTGGTGCTGCTCTTTTTGTGTTAGTTGGTTTTGCTTTCTCCTTTGCATAAATATGACACCATATTAAATCTCTTCTCTTTCCCACGTACATATTTCTTCTTCAAATGTCTCCTCATCTTCCTGTTTCTCTCTGCTTTGGGGGCTCACTCCTGCTGTGATTTAACCTGTGTTAGACCTTCTATATGAAATACTTCACTCTACAGGCACTCCATAACTTCAACTTCTATTTTTTAACTTCTACTTTACTATCTTCTTTTCTACTTTCCATCTTTGTGATATTATTTTTTTATTGTGAAATTTTCCATATCCAGATGTCTTTGCCTTTATTTCTCTTCAAATATCTCTGGGGCTGCCTTCTTTATATTGATTAGTTTGGCTTTCTCCTTTGCATAAACACTGCACCATATCAAATCTCTCTTTCTTTCCCATGTCCGTATTTCTTTTTTATACTTTTCAAATATCTCCTGGTTTTGTTGTTTATATTTTTGCACTTCCTCAGATGCTTCTTTTTCCAAACAGATCAAGTTTTCGTACTATATACTGTTTTTCACAAATCTGTTGTATTAATGAACACAAATTTTCATTTGAAGCTTCTGACAGTTTTTCTTGCGGAAGTATTTTTCTTTCCTCTAATTTCTCTCTTAATAATTTTGTATATTTTGTGTCTGGAAATTCTGGGTGTTTTGCATAAGAGTAACAATGCATAATTTCTTTCTTACCCTCAATAGTCCACTTTATCATCTTTATGGCTCTTCTTTGGCCTATCAGCTTTTGTAATTTTTGTAGACTGCTACTTCCTTCTACAATGGGGGGGGGGGGTATCCTCCCCTTGGGCCTGGCCTGGCCCCATTGTAGGAATGTTTCCATATTTTGAGGATTCTACACTGTCATCTTTTCCAGTCCTGGCAGCACCAGTGCACCTACCAGGATTGGGTACTTGTCTTGTGCACCCAGCTATCTTTTTTAGTTTTTGACCTACTTCTATCCATGATACATGCTATATGCTATATAAATATAGTCTATATCAGTGTCGCCTTGATGAGATTTTGTGAAAACAGGGTCCACCTCATGAAGCTACTCAGCAAGACTTGAGGATGAATTCAATTTCAGTACTACTACTCTCCTTTGCTTGCCGACTTTTCATCTCTCCATTCGGACCCTGGCCAATGAGCTCTTCTTAATAAAGGATAAGAGGGCAAAGGTAGTGCTGTGGTTTGGGTGGAAGCCATGTTGTGTGGGTGTGATTAGATTTTCATGTAGTAGTTGTTGCATGACCTGTTTATGGATGCATTTTTCAAGCACTTTAGAAAGTATAGCAATAGGTCTGAAATTACAGATTTCAAGGAGTTACCTCCCTTGTGAATAGAGTGTAAAATTGTTTCCAAATTGTAGGTGATAAAGCAGTTTATCAATATAGATACAGGCATAGCAAGAGAGTTTGCTGCAACCTAGAGGAAATATTAAGAGATAATAAGAGATATTATCAGTGGATGCAGAACAATGTTTGTGTTTAGAGAAGAGAGATTTAATGTACTTTGTAAGTGCAGGATGTAGGGTGAGAGTGTTGGAAGCCTTTAGTTTAGGAGATGATGCAGGTGGCTGAGTAGAGTTAGTTGAGGAGGGAATGGAGTTTGCCATCTTTGAGATTGATTCAATGAATTAAGAATGTTAGCTGCTTCTTCTGATGTCTTATTTGGGCAGGGGTTTGGGTGATGAGGGGTTCCCAGGATACAATATATGATTAATAGAGTTCCAGAACATTTTGGGATTAGTTGTTTGCAATGAGGGAGTGTTATTATAAAAATATTTTTTGTCTTTGTTGATATGTTGTTTTGTTAGATTTCTAAGTTCTCTGTGCCTTTGCAGGTGGTTGGAGATTGTAGTTTTCACGCATAGTTTCCTCATATCTTGTCTAGTTTTCATTAGTGAGTGAGTGACATTAGTTAGCCATGGGGATATGTTAGATTTAACCTGTATTGTGCAGGGGGGTGCACAATAGTTCAAAATGTTTAAGAAGGTAGTCTTAAATGAGTGGACAGCTTCCTCAAGGGGGATTTGGGTTAGGTGGGTCCAATTTATTCTGGAGAGGAGAGAGTTAAATGTATTAGGGCAGATGTAAGTTTGCGGCAGGTTATGTATCTATGAGGCTTATGGAAATGGAGGGGTGAATCTAAGAGGTTTCACTGGAGAGTGGTCACTTAGGAAGTCAGGGAGGCTAAGTTATGATATTTGTGGGGGTCTGAAACTAATATCCAGTTGATAAGAAAGCTAGATTTGTGAGTTTTGTTTATATGAGTGGGAGTGGAGATAAGTTGTGTAAATCCATTTAGGTTAATGGGTGTAGTGGAGTTTAGTGCCCAGAGAGGTAACCAATTAATGTTTACATCCCCTAAGATGATGGTTTCATTGGGAATGTGCTTAGCGAAGTAGGCAAGGATATTTTCCAGGGTAGGGAAATTGTCCTCTGGAGGGATGTAGATAGCTGCCATGGTAATAGTGGTGTAATTATTAGGTCTAAAGTTAGCAGTTAGGAATTTCAGCAAGTGGGAAGGATAGGAGGGATCGGCAAGGACAAGTGAGATGGTTTGAGTAGACTATTGCTACACCACCCCCATTTTTCTTTTGGCTGTCTAGTCAAAGTATGTTATAGCATGGAGAGAGAATATATCTGAGTGTTTTAGTTTCAGCCATGTTTCAATAAGGGTGCTGATGTCTGGGGTATGGTTGGCTATCCAGGCATGGAATTAGCTTCATTGAGTCTAAATATATGTGTTTTTTGGAGGAATAGTGGAACATAAGGCAGGAGGAGTTATGGTATTGTTAGGGGTGGAGTTATTTGGGCCTGGATTGCAATGGATGCCACCTGATAGTAGTAGGGGTATAGGGAGGGAGTAGGTGTTGTGATTAGATGGATAACAGAAATAGAACTTCACTTTGTTTCTAGTAAGATTTGAGGGGGAAGGAGGGTTTCTAATTTTTGGAAGTTGAGTATTGACAGAAAATAGTGATGTAGAGACAGTAAGAAGTTGTAGCGGCTGTGCTTAGAGGTTAGTAGGTGGCTGTCATTGGTAGAAAATATAGGGCTGCTAAATAGGTATTACAGCAGGTAATATCAGGTTACTATGTAGCAGGTAATATTATCAGGTTACTATGTAGCAGGTAATATTATCAGGTTACTATGTAGCAGGTAATATTATCAGGTTACTATGTAGCAGGTGATATTATCAGGTTACTATGTAGCAGGTGATATTATCAGGTTACTATGTAGCAGGTGATATTATCAGGTTACTATGTAGCAGGTAATATTATCAGGTTACTATGTAGCAGGTAATATTATCAGGTTACTATGTAGCAGGTAATATTATCAGGTCACTATGTAGCAGATAATATTATCAGGTTACTATGTAGCAGGTAATATTATCAGCTTACTATGTAGCAGGTAATATTATCAGGTTACTATGTAGCAGGTTGGATTCACTTCATAACATTGAAATATCAAAATACTGAAACTCAAAATACTGAAAGCTCAAAATACTGAAAGCTCAAAATACTGAATACTCAAAATACTGAACACACATATTATGCGCAAACTCAGCTTAAACATAAATCATAACAATTTCTACCAAATATATGCAGGGGGGGCAAGCCATCCTGCATCCCACACCCCCTGCTAATTAAATATATCAACTCCAAGATTGCACAGTGTAGTTAAGTGCAATCTTGGAGTAGATATATATAATTAGCAGGGGGTGTGGGGAGCGCAGCCCCCCATGTGGGGGGTGCAGGGGGGCTTGCCCCCTGCATATATTTGGTAGAAATTGTTATGGTTTATGTTGTTTAAGATGAGTTTACGCATAATATGTGTTTTCAGTATTTTGAGTTTCAGTATTTTGAGCTTTCAGTATTTTGAGCTTTCAGTATTTTGGTCTTCAGTATTATGAAGTTTTGTCATTTTCAGTATTATGAAGTTTCAGTGTTATGAAGTGAATCCAGCAGGTCATATTATCAGGTTACTATGTAGCAGTTAATATTATCAGGTTACTATGTAGCAGTTAATATTATCAGGTTACTATGTAGCAGGTCATATTATCAGGTTACTATGTAGCAGGTCATATTATCAGGTTACTATGTAGCAGGTCATATTATCAGGTTACTATGTAGCAGGTCATATTATCAGGTTACTATGTAGCAGGTCATATTATCAGGTTACTATGTAGCAGGTCATATTATCAGGTTACTATGTAGCAAGTAATATTATCAGGTTACTATGTAGCAGGTCATATTATCAGGTTACTATGTAGCAGGTCATATTATCAGGTTACTATGTAGCAGGTCATATTATCAGGTTACTATGTAGCAGGTCATATCAGGTTACTATGTAGCAGGTCATATCAGGTTACTATGTAGCAGGTCATATTATCAGGTTACTATGTAGCAGGTCATATTATCAGGTTACTATGTAGCAGGTAATATTATCAGGTTACTATGTAGCAGGTAATATTATCAGGTTACTATGTAGCAGGTCATATTATCAGGTTACTATGTAGCAGGTCATATTATCAGGTTACTATGTAGCAGGTCATATTATCAGGTTACTATGTAGCAGGTCATATTATCAGGTTACTATGTAGCAGGTCATATTATCAGGTTACTATGTAGCAGGTCATATTATCAGGTTACTATGTAGCAGGTCATATTATCAGGTTACTATGTAGCAGGTCATATTATCAGGTTACTATGTAGCAGGTCATATTATCAGGTTACTATGTAGCAGGTCATATTATCAGGTTACTATGTAGCAGGTCATATTATCAGGTTGCTATGTAGCAGGTCATATTATCAGGTTGCTATGTAGCAGGTAATATTATCAGGTTACTATGTAACAGCTGAATGAGCTGGATAATAACCACGGACATTGTGGGGTTACTAGGTAGCAGATGAATAAGTTAGATAATAATCAGGTACATTATAAGGTTACAGTGTAGCAGTTGAATGAGCTGGGTTAAAACTGGGAAAAGTGTGAAGTTACTATGTAGGAGATGAATGAGCTGGGTTATAATCACGGAAATTAAAAGGCAACTATGTAGCAGTTAAATGAACTGGATAATAATCATGGAAATTATGAGATTACTATGCAGCACTTGAATGAGCTGGGTTATAATCAGGGACATTATGCAGTTATTATCTAGCAGTTGAATGTGCTGGGTTATAATCAGGGACATTATGGGGTTACTGTGTAGAAGTGAATAGGCTGGGTTATAATCGGTGACTTTATGAGATTACTATGTAGCAGCTGAATGTGCTGGATAATAATTAGGGATTTTATGAGGTTATTATGTAGCAGCTGAATGAGCTGGGTTATAGTCAGGGACAGTGTGAGGTTACTATGTAGCAGCTGAATAAGTGTAATAATAATAATAATGGACATTATGAAGTTACTATGTAACAGTTGAATGACCTGGGTTTTAATCAGGGGACAGTATGAGGTTACTATGTAGCAGTTGAATGTGCTATATTATAATCACAGACATTATGAGTTAGCATTTATCAGCTGAATCAGCTGGGTTATAATCGGGTACAGTGTGAAGTTACTATGTAGCAGTTGAAAGAACTGGATTACAATAAGGGACATTATGAGGTTACTATGTAGCAGCTGAATGAGCTGGATTATAATCAGGGACATTATGAGGTTACTATATAGCAGTTGAATGAGCTAGGCTATAAGCGTGAACAGTGTGAGGTTACTATGCAGAAGTTGAATAAACTGGATAATAATCATGGAGATTACGATGTTACTATGTAGAAGTTGAATGAGCTGGATAATAGTCAAAGAAATTAAAAGGCAACTATGTAGCAGTTGAATAAGATGGATAATAATCACGGACGTTTTGAGGATCCAATGTACCAGTTTATTGAGCTGGATTAGAATCTGGGCCATTATGCGGTTACTGCATAGCAATTGAATGAGCTGGGTATTAATCACAGACATTATCGGGTTACTATGTAGCAGTTGAATTACTATAATCAAGGTCATTATGAGGTTACTATGTAGCAGTGGAATGGCCTGGATTATAATCTCAGACATTATGAGATTACTATGTAGAAGTGAATGAGCTGGATAATAATCACGGAAATTAAAAGGCAACTATGTAGCAGTTTAATGAGCTGGGTTATAATCAGGGACATTATGAGGTTACTATGTAGCAGATGAATGAGCTGGGTTATAATCAGGGACATTATAGGTTCATAGGTAGGTACTAGGCTATCGGCCCTGAGGCCTATACAAGCCCAGCCAAAAAGGTACCCTGGCTTTTGCCACCCAAGAAAATTATTTTCCTGTGCCACTGTTGAGCAAAGCCACAGAGGTGATCCCTGGGGTGAATTTCCTATTTCCCATCCAATCATCAAGATTTTTCTTGGAGTGCTAATGAGGAGCTTTGTTTGATATAGATAGGTAGTTTATTCCAGAGTATGGGAAGTCTCAGACATGAATCTATCCCTCCGGCATGTTCTGTTTATTGTGGTGACAAGGTTTAGGTCCCTAAAGCGTGTAGCTCAGAGGGATTGGGATTTCTTTAAGTGGAGCATGTCCAACAGCTCTGGATTTGACATAGCTTTGTATGTTAGGCAGAGATCACCTCTGAGTAGGCAATATGCGACAGAGTAAAGCTGGAGTTTTTTGAGATGGTCTGCATAGGGCATCTGTTTGAGGCCGGTAATCCTCTTTGTGAGGTATTTCTGCAGCCTTTCCAGTTGTTGTAGATGTCTTGTGAGGTACATACCAAAAGGGGCATTGTACTCTATAATGGGTCTAATGAGTGATGAGTAAAGGGGAACAATGACCTCTTTTTTTCTGGATGAGAAACCTTTTGTGATGAGGTGTGCCATGTAGAAGGATTTCCTGACTATTGTGGTGATGTGATTATCAAAGAAGAGACTATTGTCCACCTGTGTCCCAAGGTCTCTTATCACACTTTCAGTGTTAAGTAGACTACCACCTATGTTGTATTTAATGGGTACAGAGTTTTTACCAAATGGGATGACAATGCACTTTTTGGCATTGAACTTGAGGCCATGGCTTTGACACTAGGCATCTGTCTCAGTGAGGCCCTTATTGCAGGATGTCCACATCATTAGGAGTTTTGATTATGGCTCCTAGTTTGCAGTCATCTGCAAACTTCGTTAGCCAAAGACCTTCTGTGTTAGCCTGTACTTCAGAGAAGTAGATACCAAACAGGAAAGGACCCAGGACTGAACCCTGTGCTACTCCACTTGTCACTGGTCTTAAGTCGGATTTGAAGTCTGCTACTTTCACAGTGTGGGTTCTGTCAGAGAGCCAGTTGGCAACCCATCTTGTGACATAGGGATTTATACCTAGCTCTATAATTCCAGAGTGGGGGATGGTGTCGAAAGCCTTGGCAAGATCTAGATAGGCTGTGTGAACCACCTTACCCTTGTCTACGGCTTTGGTGATTGCTTCAAAGTCTATCAGGTTTAGCAGACATGATCTGCCTTTTACAAACCCGAACTGGGTGGGGTCCAGAGTTTAGAGATTACCAATGTTTTTGTTTATAAGTTCCATGATGATACATTCCATTGCCTTGCAGACCAGGCTCATCAGGCTAATGGGGCGGTAGTTCCCAGGGTCCATGGTGGCTCCCCCCTTATGGAATGGGATAACCGTCGCTGTGAGCCATTCAGCAGGCAAAAAATCTGAGGTGAGGCTATGATTGAACATGGTACTTAGGGGGGGTGCCAATTCATTCTGTAGTTCATGTAGAACGTAGCCTGGGATGTTATCTGGTCTCATGGATGCTGTGTTCTTGGCTTTGGAGAGTGTGTTTTTTACCTGTGTGATGTAACTATGCAGTTATTATCTAGCAGTTGAATGTGCTGGGTTATAATCAGGGACATTATGGGGTTACTGTGTAGAAGTGAATAGGCTGAGTTATAATCGGCAATATTATGAGATTACTATGTAGCAGATGAATGAGCTGGATAATAATCACAGACTTTATGGTGTTGCCATGTAGCAGTTGAATGAGCTGGACTATAATCTGGGACATTATGAGGTTACTATGAAGCAGTTGAATGGGAGGGTTATAATCACGGACATTATGAGGTTACTATGTAGCAGTTGAATAAGATTAACTATAATGGACTATAATCTGGGACATTATAAGGTTACAATGTAGCAGTTAAATTAGTAGGATAATAATCATGGACATAAGGTTACAATGTAGCAGTTGAATGAGTGGGATAATAATCAGGGACATTATGAGGTTACAATGTAGCAGTTGAATGAGTGGGATAATAATCAGGGACATTATGAGGTTACAATGTAGCAGCTGAATGAGTGGGATAATAATCAGGGACATTATAAGGTTACAATGCAGCAGTTGAAGGAGTGGGATAATAACCATTGACACTATAAGGTTACAATGTAGCAGTTGAATGAGTGGGATAATAATCAGGGACATTATGAGGTTACAATGTGGCAGTTGAATGAGTGGGATAATAATCAGGGACATTATAAGGTTACAATGCAGCAGTTGAAGGAGTGGGATAATAACCATTGACACTATAAGGTTACAATGTAGCAGTTGAATGAGTGGGATAATAATCAGGGACATTACGAGGTTACAATGTAGCAGTTGAATGAGTGGGGTAATAATCAGGGACATTATAAGGTTACTATTTAGCAGCTGAATGAGTGGAATAATAATCAGGGACATTATAAAGTTACCTCATTAGCACTCTTCAAGAAAAATCTTGAGTGGATGGGAAATAGGAAATACACCCCGGGGATCACTTCTGTGGCTCTGCTCAACAGGGTCACAGGAAATTAACTTTCTCTTGGGTGGCGTAAACCAGGGAACCTTGTTGGCTAGGCTTAATTAGGCCCTAGGGCTGATCGCCTAGTACCTACCTATGAACCTCTAAACCTATGAACTATGTAGAGTTGAATGACCCGTGTTATAATCATAGACATTATGAGGTTGCTATGTAACAGGTGAATGAGCAGGAATATAATCAGGAATATTATGAAGTTACTATGTAGCAGTTGAATGAGAAGGATAACAATCAGGGACATTATAAGATTACTTTGTAGCCGTTGAATGGGCTGGATTATTATCAGGAACATTATGAGGTTACTATGTAGGAGTTGAATGAGATGGGTTATAATTGGGGACATTATGAAGTTACTAAGTAGCAGGTGAATGAGATGGGTTATAATTGGGGACATTATGAAGTTACTATGTAGCAGTTGAATGAGATGGGTTATAATTGGGGACATTATGAAGTTACTATGTAGCAGTTGAATGAGATGGGTTATAATTGGGGACATTATGAAGTTACTATGTAGCAGCTGAATGAGATGTGTTATAATTGGGGACATTATGAGGTTACTATGTAGCAGTTGAATGAGATGGGTTATAATTGGGGACATTATGAAGTTACTATGTAGGAGTTGAATGAGATGGGTTATAATTGGGGAAATTATGAAGTTACTATGTAGCAGTTGAATGAGATGGGTTATAATTGGGGACATTATGAAGTTACTATGTAGCAGGTGAATGAGATGGGTTATAATTGGGGACATTATGAAGTTACTATGTAGCAGGTGAATGAGATGGGTTATAATTGGGGACATTATGAAGTTACTATGTAGCAGTTGAATGAGATGGGTTATAATTGGGGACAGTGTGAGTTTACCAAGTAGAGTTGAATGAGATGGGTTATAATTGGGGACATTATGAAGTTACTATGTAGCAGTTGAATGAGATGGGTTATAATTGGGGACATTATGAAGTTACTATGTAGCAGTTGAATGAGATGGGTTATAATTGGGGACATTATGAAGTTACTATGTAGCAGTTGAATGAGATGGGTTATAATTGGGGACATTATGAAGTTACTATGTAGCAGTTGAATGAGATGGGTTATAATTGGGGACATTATGAAGTTACTATGTAGCAGCTGAATGAGATGTGTTATAATTGGGGACATTATGAGGTTAATATGTAGCAGCTGAATGAGATGGGTTATAATTGGGGACAGTGTGAGTTTACTAAGTAGAGTTGAATGAGATGGGTTATAATTGGGGACATTATGAAGTTACTATGTAGCAGTTGAATGAGATGGGGTATAATTGGGGACATTATGAGGTTACTATGTAGCAGTTGAATGAGATGGGTTATAATTGGGGACATTATGAAGTTACTATGTAGCAGTTGAATGACATGGGTTATAATTGGGGACATTGTGAAGTTACTATGTAGCAGTTGAATGAGATGGGTTATAATTGGGGACATTATGAAGTTACTATGTAGCAGGTGAATGAGATGGGTTATAATTGGGGACATTATGAAGTTACTATGTAGCAGTTGAATGAGATGGGTTATAATTGGGGACATTATGAGGTTACTATGTAGCAGTTGAATGAGATGGGTTGTAATTGGGGACATTATGAAGTTACTATGTAGGAGTTGAATGAGATGGGTTATAATTGGGGACATTATGAAGTTACTATGTAGCAGGTGAATGAGATGGGTTATAATTGGGGACATTATGAAGTTACTATGTAGCAGTTGAATGAGATGGGTTATAATTGGGGACATTATGAAGTTACTATGTAGCAGTTGAATGAGATGGGTTATAATTGGGGACAGTGTGAGGTTACTAAGTAGAGTTGAATGAGATGGGTTATAATTGGGGACATTATGAAGTTACTATGTAGCAGTTGAATGAGATGGGTTATAATTGGGGACAGTGTGAGGTTACTAAGTAGAGTTGAATGAGATGGGTTATAATTGGGGACATTATGAAGTTACTATGTAGCAGTTGAATGACATGGGTTATAATTGGGGACATTGTGAAGTTACTATGTAGCAGTTGAATGAGATGGGTTATAATTGGGGACATTATGAAGTTACTATGTAGCAGGTGAATGAGATGGGTTATAATTGGGGACATTATGAAGTTACTATGTAGCAGTTGAATGAGATGTGTTATAATTGGGGACATTATGAAGTTACTATGTAGCAGTTGAATGAGATGGGTTATAATTGGGGACAGTGTGAGTTTACTAAGTAGAGTTGAATGAGATGGGTTATAATTGGGGACATTATGAAGTTACTATGTAGCAGTTGAATGAGATGGGTTATAATTGGGGACATTATGAAGTTACTATGTAGCAGTTGAATGAGATGGGTTATAATTGGGGACATTATGAGGTTACTATGTAGCAGTTGAATGAGATGGGTTATAATTGGGGACATTATGAAGTTACTATGTAGGAGTTGAATGAGATGGGTTATAATTGGGGACATTATGAAGTTACTATGTAGCAGGTGAATGAGATGGGTTATAATTGGGGACATTATGAAGTTACTATGTAGCAGTTGAATGAGATGGGTTATAATTGGGGACATTATGAAGTTACTATGTAGCAGTTGAATGAGATGGGTTATAATTGGGGACAGTGTGAGGTTACTAAGTAGAGTTGAATGAGATGGGTTATAATTGGGGACATTATGAAGTTACTATGTAGCAGTTGAATGAGATGGGTTATAATTGGGGACAGTGTGAGGTTACTAAGTAGAGTTGAATGAGATGGGTTATAATTGGGGACATTATGAAGTTACTATGTAGCAGGTGAATGAGATGGGTTATAATTGGGGACATTATGAAGTTACTATGTAGCAGTTGAATGAGATGGGTTATAATTGGGGACAGTGTGAGGTTACTAAGTAGAGTTGAATGAGATGGGTTATAATTGGGGATGTTATGAAGTTACTATATAGCAGTTGAATGAGATGGGTTATAATTGGGGACATTATGAAGTTACTATGTAGCAGATGAATGAGATGGGTTATAATTGGGGACAGTGTGAGGTTACTAAGTAGAGTTGAATGAGTAGTGTAATAATCTGGGATGTTATGAGGTTAATGTGTTATAGCTGAATGAGCTTGATAATAATCAGGGACATTATGATATTACTATGTACTGTGGAATGAGCTGGATTATAATCACGGACAATATGATGTTTCTTTGTACCAGTTGGATTTGCTGAATTATAATCAGGGACATTATAGTGTTACTGTGTAGAAACTAAATAAAATGGATTATAATCTGGGACATTATGAGCTAACTATGTAAACTATGTAGCAGTTGAAAGAGCTGCATTATAATCAAGGATATTATGAGTTTACTCTGTAGTAGTTGAATGTGCTGGGTTATAATCATGGACTTCATGTGGTTATTATGTAGGAGATGAATGAGCTGAGGTTATAATCATGGACTTCATGTGGTTATTATGTAGCAGATGAATGAGCAGGATAATAATCACGGACATTATGAGAGTACATGTAGAAGTTGAATGAGCTGGGTTATAACCACGGGCATTATGATGTTACTATGTAGCAGATGAATGAGCTGGATTATAATCAGGGACATTATGAGGTTACTATGTAGCAATGGAATGAGCTGGATTATAATCATAAACATTATGAAGTTACTATGTAGCAGATGAATGAGATGGGTAATAATCTGAGACATTATGAGGTTACTGTGTTGTAGTTGATTGATCTGGATAATAATCAGGGACATTAGTAGGTTATTATGTAGCAATGGAATGAGCTGGATTATAATCTCAGACATTATGAGATTACTATGTAGTAGTTGAATGAGCTGTATAATAATCACGGAAATTATAAGGTTACAATGTAGCAGTTGAATGAGCTTGATTATAATCAAGGACATTATGTGGTTATTATACAGCAGTTGACTGAAAGGGATAAAAGACCAATCACAATACTGGAAGAATGCCAGACACCCAGCATGACTGCAGCACAGGTTAAAGCTGCATTGACCAAGACTAAGAATACACCTTCCATGGGACCCGATAATATCCGTGGCTGTGTTCTACATGAACTACAAAGTGTAGTGGCACCACCTGTGTGCCCTGTTCAGTCACAGCCTCACCTCAGGATTTGCTCCTACCGAATGCTGCACTACTACAGCCATCCCTCTCCATAAAGGGGGAATGACTACAGACCCTGGGAATTATCGCCCTTTTAGCCTGACGAGTCTGATATGTAAAGCTATGGAGTGCATCATCATGGACCTGATTAACAAGGATATAGGACAGGTCTAAACCCTAGACCCCATGCAATTTGGCTTTGTGAAAGGTTCCCATGGCTGTGGATGAAGGTAAGGCAGTCCATACAGCCTACCTCAATCTTGCCAAGGCCTTTGATACCATTCCTCACTCGGGAATTATTGATAAACTCACCAAACTAGGAATCAAACCTTATATCACTAGGTGGGTTGCAAACTGGCTCACAGATAGAACCCACAGTGTGAAAGTAGCTGACCCCAAGTTAGACTGCTGACCAGTCACGAGTGGAGTCCAACAGGGTTTGGTCCTGGGTCCTCTCCTGTTTGTCAACTACTTCTCAGAAGTCCAGGCCAACACAAAGGGACTCTGGCTGACCAAGTTCACAGATGACTGTAAGCTGGAGCCATTATTAACTCCCCAAGTGATGCAGACATCCTACAAAAAAGCCTCACTAAGACCAATGACTGGTGTCAAAACCATGTCCTTAAGCTTAATGCCAAAAAATGCATCGTCATCCCCTTTGGTTAAAACTCAGTTCCCACTAATTACCACATTGATGGGAGCCCACTGAAGACTGAAGGCATTATAAGAGATCTGGGGACATAGGTTGACAGCAACCTCTCCTTCACCACCACATTGCTACTGTGGTCAGAAAGTCCTTCTATGTGGCACATCTCATTACCAAGGCTTTTGCATACAGGAAGAAAGAGGTCATTGTCTCACTCTACTTTTCCCTAATTAGGTAAATCATCGAGTATAATGCCCATTTGGCATGTACCTCACAAGACACCTGCAACAGCTGGAGAGGCCACAGAAGTACCTCACAAAGAGGATCCTAGGCATTAAACATGTCCTATATGTACAGACTCAAAAAACTCCAACTATTCTCTGTTACATATCACCTACTTAGAGGCACTCACTGCTTGAATTACAAAGCCATGTCTGACCAGCACTGTTAGAAATGCTACATCTAAAGAAATTCCAATCCCTCCACACCACATGCTTCAGAGACCTCAACCTCATTACCACAATCAACAGAACATGCTGGAGGGAGAGGTTCATAACCCAGAGACTGCCCATGGTATGGAATATACTTCCCATACATGTCAAGCAGAGCATCTCACTGGCCCTCCAAGAGAAATCTTGATGAGTGGATGGGAAATAGAAAATTCACCCCAGGGATCATTCCAGTGGCTCTACTCGACAGAGGCCCTGGGAACTAGGGTCAGGTGGCACAATACCAGGGCACTTCTATGGGCTTGGTTGTAAAGGCTCCAGGGCCATTAGCCTAGTACACACCTATGAACCTATAACAATCACAGATATTATGAGGTTACTATATAGCAGTTGAATGAGCAGGATTATAATCAGGGACATTATGAGGTTACTATGTAGCAGCTGAATCAGCTGGTTTACAGTCATGGACATTATGAGGTTACTATGTGGAGTTGAATGACCTGTGTTATAATCACAGACTATGAGGTTACTGTGAAGCAGTTGAATTAGCAAACTAATAATCTGGGACATTATGAGGTTACTATGAAGCAGGTGAATAAACTGGATTATACTTGGAAGAAAGTATGAAGTAACTATCTAGCAGTTGAATGAGCTGGATAATAATCACAGACATTATGAGGTCACTATATAGTAGTTGAATGAGCTGGGTTAAAATCATGGACATTATGAAGTTACTATGTAGCACATGAATGAGATGGATAATAATCCGGGATGTTATGAGGTTACTGTGTTGTAGTTGATTGAGCTGGATAATAATCAGTGACATTACGAGGTTACTATGTAGCAGTGGAATGAGCTGGATTATAATCTCTGACATCAAGGAAATCACGGTAAAAATTTCCCCAAAGCCAACTTCATGCATCTTAAGACAGAAGTGGTGAACTTCATGATAGCCATGCAGATAGACAATACAGTTATGACTGCTGAATCCTACACAGATGCACTCTATAAGCACTTACACAAGTGCATGGATCGTGCTATCCCAAATAGAACCAAGATGCTACTCTCCAAAAAAAGGAAGCCAGTCTGGTGGTCCTCTGCCATAAACAAACTCTACAACAGAAGGAAGAAACTGTTGCAAAAGAGAGTACAGTCCCATGAGTGGAGGAGTTCCCAGGTCAGCCTCAGTAAGAAGCTGAGATCCCTTAAAAAATCCTCCAAAGCTAGCTACAAAAACAAAATGCCACTGATTCTAGGGACAACCACAAAGCATTCTATAGCTATGTCAAGAATCTCAATGGCAACACCCAGATCTGCTCTGAGTTACAGCACAATGGCATGAAAATTACAGAACCAACTGATATTGCCAATGTCCTGGCAGATAGGTTTAGTGCTAACTTTACCCCCCTCTCACCCCCTAAAGGGCCCATATCTATACAGGAAGAATGCAGAGTCCCTGTAATCACAACTACTCAAGTAAAAGCTGCACTCTCTAAAACCAAAAATACAGCATCCATGGGATAGGACAGCATCCCAGGCTGCGTTTTACATGAACTTCAGAATGAACTGGCTCCCCACCTAAGCACCATGTTCAATCATAGTCTCACATCAGGCTTTGTGCCCACTGAATGGTGCACAGCAACAGTTATCCCACTCCACAAAGGGGGAGCCACCACTGATCCTGGGAACTATCGCCCTATTAGCCTGATGAGCCTGGTCTATAAGGCCATGGAACATATCATCATGGAACTCAGAAACAAAGACATTGGTAACCTCCAAACTCTGGGCCCCACCCAATTCAGGTTTGTGAAAGGCAGATCATGCCTCGTGAACCTGATTGACTTCTTTGAGGCAGTCAACAAAGCTGTAGACAAGAGTAAGGTGATTCACACAGCCTATCTTGACCTTGCCAAGGCTTTCAACACCATCCCCTATTCTGGAATTGCAGCTAAACTCACTAAAATAGGTATAAATCCCTACGTCACAAGATGGGTTGCCAATTGGCTCACTGACAGAACCCACACTGTAAAAGTTGCAGACTCCAAATCTGACTTCAAATTAGTGACACGTGGAGTACCACAGGGTTCAGTCCTGGGTCCTCTCCTGTTTGGTATTTACTTCTCTGAAGTACAGGCTAACACAGAAGGCCTTTGGTTAACAAAGTTCGCAGATGACTGCAAACTAGGAGCCATAGTTGAGTCCCCAAATGATGTGGACATCCTACAGAAGGGCCTCACTGAGACAGATGCCTGGTGTCAGAGCCATGGCCTCAAGCTCAATGCCCAAAAGTGCACTGTCATCCTCTGGTAAAAACTCTGTACCCATGAACTACCACATAGGCAGCAATCTACTTAACGCTGAATGTGTGATAAGAGACCTGGGGACCCAGGTGAACAGTACTCTCTCCTTTGATAATTACATTGCCACAGTAGTCAGGAAATCCTTCTACATTGCACACCTCATCACAAAAGGGTTCTCATCTAGGAAAAAAGAAGTCATTGTTCCCCTGTACTCGACACTTATTAGACCCATTATAGAATACAACGTCCCTTTTGGAATGTACCTCACAAGACATCTGCAGCAGCTGGAAATGCCACAGAAGTACCTCACAAAGAGGATTACTGGCCTCAAACAGATGCCCTACACTGACCATCTCAAAAAAATCCAGCTTTACTCTGTAGCATATCGCCTACTCTGAGGTGATCTCTGCTTAACATATAAAGCTATGTCAAACCCAGAGCTGCTGGACATGTTACACCTAAAGAAATCCCAATCCGTCCAAGCTACATGCTCTAGGAACCTAAACCTTTTCACCACAATAAACAGGATATGCTGGAGGGATAGATTCCTGTCCTAGAGACTTCCCATACTCTGGAACAAGCTGCCTATCTATATCAAACAAAGCTCCTCATTAGCACTCCAAGAAAAATCTTGTTGATTGGATGGGAAATAGGAAATACACCCCAGGGATCACTTCTGTGGTTCTGCTCAACAGAGGCACAGGAAAATAACTTTTTTGGGTGGCGTAAGCCAGGGAACCTTGTTGGCTAGGCTTACTTAGGCTCTTGGGCCGCTAGCATAGTACCTACCTATGAACCTATGAACCTATGAGATTATTATTGTAGCAGTTGAATGACCTTGATTATAATCAGGACCATTATGTGGTTACTGTGCAGCAGTTAATTGAAAGGATAAAGGACCAATCACAATACTGGAAGAATGCCAGCACTCAGCATGACTGCAGCACAGATTAAGGCTGCATTGTCCAAGGCCATGAATACAACTTCCATGGGACCCGATAATATCTCTGTCTGTGTTCTACATGGACTACAAAGCAAACTGGCAGCACATCTGTGTGCCCTGTTCAGTCACACCCTCACCTCCGGCTTTGTCCCTACCGAATGCTGCACTGCTACAGACATCCCTCTCCATAAAGGGGGAGTGACTACAGACCCTAGGAATTATCACCTCATTAGCCTGACAAGTCTGATATGTAAAGCTATGGAGGGCATCATCATGGACCTGATTAACAAAGATACAGGAAAGCTCCAAATGCTAGACCCCATGCAATTTAGCTTTGTGAAATGAAGATCATGCCTGCTCAAGCTGGTTGAGTCAGTCACCAGGGCAGTGGATGAAGGTAAGGCAGTGCATACAGCCTACCTCCATCTGGCCAAAGCCTTTGATACCATTCCTCACTCGGGAATTATTGATGAGCTCACCAAACTAGACATCAACCCCTATATCACTAAGTGGGTTGCAAACTGGCTTATACAGTGTAAAAGTAGCTGACTCCAAGTTAGACTGCCAACCAGTCATGAGTGGATGCCCACAGGTTTTGGTCCTGAGTCCTCTCCTGTTTGATATCTACTTCTCAGAAGTCCAGGCCAACACAAAGAGACTCTGGCTGACCAAGTTTGCAGATGACTGCAAGCTGGGAGCCATTATTAACTCTCCTAGTGATGCCGACATCCTACAGAAAGGCCTCACTGAGACCAATGACTGATGTTGAAACCATGACCTTAAGCTTAATGGCAAAAAATACATCATTATCCCCTTTGGTTTAAACTCAGTTTCCACTAATTACCATATAGATGGGAACCCTTTGAAGACTGAAGGCATTATAAGAGATCTGGAGATGCAGGCTGACAGTAACCTCTCCTTTGACCACCCCATTGTTACTGTGGTCAGAAAGTTCTTCTATGTGGCACATCTCATTACCAAGGCTTTTGGATACAGGAAGAAAGAGGTCATTGTCTCTCTCTACTTTTCCCTCATTAGACCAATCATTGAGTTCAGTGCCCCATTTGGCATGTGCCTCACTAGACACCTGCAACAGCTTTAGAGGCCACAGAAGTACCTCAAGAAGAGGATCCTAGGCATTAAACATATGTCCTACATGGACAGACTCAAAAGACTCCATCTATTCTTTGTCTCATATCGCTTACTTAGAGGCAATCTCTGCTTGAATTACAAAGCCATGTCTGACCCGCACTTTTAGAAATGCTACATATAAAGAAATCCCAATCCTTCTGCACCACACACTCCAGAGACCTCAGTGTCATTACCACAATCAACAGAACATGTTGGAGGGACAGGTTCCTCAACCAGAAAGTGCCCATGCTATGAAATAGACTTACCATACATGTCAAGCAGAGCACCTAGTTTACCCTCTTCAAGAGAAATCTTGATGAGTGGATGGGTAATAGACACTTCACCCTGTGGATCACTGCAGTGGCACTACTTCATAGAGGCACTGGGAACTAACGTCGGATGGTATGATGCCAGTGCCATTAGCCTAGTACACACCTATGAACCTATAACAATCACAGATATTATGAGGTTACTATGTAGCAGCTGAATGAGCTGGATAATAATCAGGGACATTATAAGGTTACTGTGTAGCAGTTGAGTGAGCTGAGTTATAATCACTGACATTATGAAGTTACTCTTTACCAGTTAAGTGAGCTGGGTTATAATCATCAACATTATTAGGTTACTATATAGCAGCTGAATGAGATGGGTTGTAACACAGACATTATGAGGTTACTATGTAGCAATTGAATGAGCTGGATTATAATCAGGGACAGTCTGTTGTTACTATGTAGCAGTTGAATGAGTTAGAAAATAATGAGGGACATTATGAGGTTACTATGTAACAGTTAAATGAGATGGATTATAATCGAGGATAGTGTGAGGTTACTATGTAGGAGATGAATGAGCTGAGGTTATAATCATGGACTTCATGTGGTTATTATGTAGCAGATGAATGAGCGGGATAATAATCATGGACATTATGGGATTACAATGCAGCCGCTGAACGAGCTGGATAATATTCATTCAATATTCAATTGCCATATTTGCTCTCATTGCAGCTGAAAGCCCTCCAGGTGTAGCATCTCGAAGCCCCTGAGGACCTGATCGCTTTGGGTCCCCCCCCCCCAACACTTGTGTGAGCAAGGAATTGTCTCACCACAGCTATAAGCTATAAGAATCCTCTAACCAGCAATCATCCAAAAATAGACTGCAGCCCCAGATTTAACTCCAGGAACCTTGTTGTTGCCGCTTGTGTAGTAGCCACTGAGGACCTGATCACTTTGGGACCACCCCCCCACTTGTGTGAGCAAGGAATCTTCTCACTCCAACTAAAAACAAAGAAAACTCTAACCAGCTCAATGCTTGTTCTTCACTAAACACCAAACAGAGGTGCAAAGTCTCCAGCTGTTTTTATCTTTAGCTACATTGTGTGCAGCAAACAATGAGCAAAAGGGAATACAAATATAAAAGAGAATAAAATCTGCCATTGCAGACTAGTAAAGCAGCATACAACTTCCACCTGTGGTGTATTCCTACACATAGTTTTTCTTGGAGAAACCTTCCAGTCCTTGAACAAGGATGCCTGTATGTTTACCTTATTTCCTTGACTGTCCTTTGATAATTAGCTAGGTTTAGCAGAGTGCCTTGGACTCTCCCCTGCTACTTTAAATTCCAATTGATGGTTTCCCTCCCTTCCCCCCACACCCAAAGTGATTGCTCAGGTACAACACACCAAAGGTTTTAAAAACCCTAGATGCCATATTTGCTCTAATTACAGCTGAAAGGCCTCCAGGTGTAGCATCTCTAGTAAGTGTCCCTGGACTAGCTGATAGATTTCTTTTTAGCTACGTTCTATCTGAAATGTGTAGCCCTGCTCCATTCGCTCTCCTCCCACCCCCCATATCGTTACCTTTATACCTATCCATACAACCACACCCCCTCACTTCCTCCCAAATCCCCCACCCCTCTACTTCCTGTTCTCATACTACCTCCTTTCTTTGCTCCTCCCCACACTTGCTTACTATCAACTATCAAAGACTACTATACCTTACTGCCACCCCTTCCTCTCATCCTCTGTTCTACATCCCATAAAGTGACATGTC
The DNA here is from genome assembly GCF_019279795.1 of Protopterus annectens. NCBI lineage: Eukaryota > Metazoa > Chordata > Ceratodontiformes > Protopteridae > Protopterus > Protopterus annectens. The sequence continues at coordinate 1,191,266,060 of NC_056737.1, forward strand.
TCTTACAACTCAAACTCTACTCTTACCTTCTCTACTCCTTATACTCCGTCACATCACCTCCTATCACTCACAATTACCTACTCCCTATTTCCATCCCTCAAACACCACTCTTAACTTGAGTACTACAACACAACCCTATCTACTAATTTGTCCCTCCATCCTTCACCCCACCACTCCCATTCCTAAAATAAAATTATCCCCCCTCCCCTTTAAAACAAAAAAAACAACATTTACTTACTCAATTAAAACCTCATTACAAACCTCTACTTCTGCCTGGTGAAATTCATCCTAACCCAGGCCCTACAGACACTACCCTGAACAATAACCCCCTGTATCTAAACCTGCCAACCCACAAAAACAAGTACATTTCTGCTCTGTCAATGTCAGGAGCCTTGTAAATAAAGTTAAAGAACTCCATGCTTGGATAGCTAACTATACTCCTGACATAGTTACCCTAACAGAAACATGGTTAAAACCACACCATCTGGACAGTGAAATCATCCCTCCTGGCTGTAATATCCTTAGATTAGATCGACCTAAAAGAAAAGGAGGAGGAGTCTCCATACTCTACTCCAATTGTCTGTCCCAAATCAGTCCCACACTAGACTTACCCTCTTTCTCACCAGCTGAACTCCTAATGACCAACTTCAAACTTACCAGTTTCAACACCATAACTGTTGCAGCAATCTATATTCCCCCTGGTGATAATATTAACATACTTGAGAGCATCCTATCTCGCCTCTCACATACCATCCACAATGACATAATTATACTGGGAGATGTAAGTATTGATTGGCTTACAATACAAGCTCCCAACACTACTTCCTGTATAAACCTACATGGGTTTGAGCAGCTAATCACAACCCCAACCTACATTAATAAATCCCATCTACCTAGTTGGCTTCTTGACTGGATATTGGTCTCCCACCCTCAAAATATCATAACTCCCAAACCCTTCCAAATGCCCTCAGTGACTACTGCCCTATAACAGTTACCAGACATACTCCCCACCTTACCAAACCTAACAGATTTATTACCACCCGCTCACTTTCACATTTCTCTCCTAACTCCTTTATTCACCAACTCTCCAAAATTAACTGGTCTTACCTCACCACTCTTCCTTTAGATGAAGCTGTCCACTCCTTCAGCACTACATTCCTAAACATTCTTAATTCCCTTGCTCCTCTTCACACAATTACAATCAAATCTAATACTGCTCCCTGGCTCACTAAATCTACTGGAACCCTCATGAAAGACCGGGATAGGATTTGGAAAATGTGGACTAAAACTAGGACCCATTCTCTTCTTCAGAAATATAAAGAACTCAGAAATAAAATAAAAAAAAAATATCCATTATGACAAAATAAACTTCTATGCCAATCCTCCCTCTACTCTTAAATCGGACCCAAAGAAATTCTGGAGCTCTATTAAACAGACTCTGCATCCAGGAAACACTTCCTCTCCTAACCCATGTCCCAATGCAACACCTGAAGACATAGCCAACAAATTTAACAATCATTTTATAAACTCAATAACCTCCATAATAAATTCTCTCCCCCAAGAAACAACACTAGCACCCCCAGAAACTCTATACCTCTTCCAAACCCTCCTAACTCCTCCTCTCTAAAAGCAGTATCAACTAACTATGTAAAGTCATTACTCTCTAAACTTAAACCTTGCTCGCCATCTGTTGACAAGCTACCCTCTTACTTCCTGCAGATTGCCTCTGAACCTCTTGCCTATCCTGTATCCATCTTAATCAACCAATCCATTTATGAATCCTATGTCCCCACTGTATGGAAGAATTTCTTTACTCTACCCATTCACAAAGGGGGCAACTCCTCAGACATAACCAACTTCAGACAGACTGCCATACTCTCTCCACTCTCAAAAATTCCTAGAGAAATGCATTCACAAGCAGGTAATACATTACCTTCACCAGGAAAACCTTCTCACACCCACACAGCATGGTTTCCATCCCACGCATAGTACAACTACTGCACTCGTATCATTCATCAACATAGTCTCCCTAGCTTGTGATAACAATAAACTTGTCTCATGTCTATTCCTTGACCTTTCTAAAGCCTTTGACACTGTCTCTCACCCACTCCTCCTAGATAAACTCACTAACTTACATTTCTCTCCCCCTACTATCTCCTGGTTTTCCAGCTATCTCTCTACCCACCAGCAGTCAGTTAAATGGCTCTCTGCACTATCCTCCCCTCTCACTGTACAAATGGGAGTCCCCCAAGGGTCCATACTTGGACCACTACTCTAATATTTTCACCAACTTGCTCTACTCCTCTTGTCCTCCGTCATCTCTTGTGCAATATGCTGATGACTCAACTGTTATAACAATTGCTGACAACCCAACTGACCTCCACTCAGCTACACAGGCATCCTTCCACACCATTGAGACTTGGCTTAGTGATAGCAAACTAATACTTAATCCAAAAAAATAAGCTCCTACTCTTCCTCCCTAAAAACATCACTGCACTCAAAAGTACATTTACCATCTTATCCTGCAACAACACTATCATCTCAGCTGAATCTAACAATAAATTGCTAGGTGTTACAACAGATGATCAGCTTAAGTTTGATCTCCATATTACTAACTCGGTAAAAAAAAATCTGAAACTTGGACACCTTTTCCGTAGCAATAAAACTAACACTGCCCAAATAACTGTCTCCCAGGATTTATTACTCCCAACACTCCTGTGCAGCTGCCACATATTCACAAACCTAAATTTTACACTTATTTCCAAGCTTGAAACTACCTAAAATAAGATTGGCAGATTTGCAGCTAACCAAACCTACAAGTCACACCACTGCTTAGCACTACAGCAACTAGAGTGGCTAGAATTCCCTCAGCTGCTCCAACTATACCAACTACAAATCATCCACTCTATCCTCTATCTAACCTCCTTCTGCCCCAGCCTCTCCACTATCATATCCGAATATTCCCTTGCTAGGATGCTACGCAGCTCAAATCAAGAATTATTAGATATCTACAAACCAAAAACCAAAATAGGCTGCCTTCTCTATAACTATAACCCAGCTACATCATGGAACCAGCTCCCCTTGGAAATAAAATCCCTCTAGCATAGCAAAAGTTTCAAATTAGCCACAAGGAAATACCTAAAAACAAAGTGGTCTTTCCACTGTAACCAACCACCCTAAAACCACCATCCTTTCACCTATTTACCACCTCACTCTTAATGCATCTCTAACACTATTCCCCTGCCTCTTCTACCTCTTCCCTTCCTCTATCTCCAACCACTCTTAATTCTTACAGTCTCAAAACAACCTACCTGTCTAGTCTATCTCCTATACTCTACCTCCCCTACAAGCAGTTCTTACTTTCCTTTCTTGTTTCCAAACACCTATACAACTAGATCCTACCCACTTTAAATAAACATATGCCTAACTATTAACTCATTTTACTCTAAGCAGCTTAAATAATATTGTAACTAGTTACATTTTCTTCTACTAATTGTTTAAAACCTTGTTTGTAACAACTCACATACTTGTCTGCCAATTGTTAATACTCTGTATAATTGAATTGTCTGAGGAGCTTTTTTTTCTCTCCAGGTCTCTGCTTGTAAGATCCTATAGCTGATTGTTGCTACTATGTTACTAAAATTTAATAAATAATTTTTTAGTCATGAGGAGCTTTTCTCCCTAGGTCTCTGCTGAAAATGAGCCAAAACCTCAGCCAGACTAACCCAGTTAACAAATGTAAAATAAATAAATAAATTAATTAAAATAGATTCACAGATATTATGAGGTTACTATGTAGCAGTTGAAGGAGTGGGATAATAATCATGGACATTATAAGGTTACAATGTAGCAGTTGAATGAGTGGGATAATAATCATGGACACTATAAGGTTACAATGTAGCAGTTGAATGAGTGGGATAATTATCAGGGACACTATAAGGTCACAATGTAGCAGTTGAATGAGTGGGATAATAATCAGGGACATTATAAGGTTACAATGTAGCAGTTGAATGAGTGGGATAATAATCAGGGACATTATAAGGTTACAATGTAGCAGTTGAATGAGTGGGATAATAATCAGGGACATTATGAGGTTACAATGTAGCAGTTGAATGAGTGGGATAATAATCAGGGACATTATAAGGTTACAATGTAGCAGTTAAATGAGTGGGATAATAATCAGGGACATTATAAGGTTACTATTTAGAGTTGAATGACCTGTGTTATAACCACGTATATTATGAGGTAGTGCTGTGTAGCAGTTGAATTAGCTAAATATTAATTAGGGACATTATGAAGTTACTATGAAGCAGATGAATGAGCTAGATTATACTTGGGAGACAGTGTGCAGTAACTATGTAGCATTTGAATGAGCTGGATAATATTCATGGACATTATGAGGTAGCTTTGTAGCAATTGCATTAGCTGGATTATAATCAGGGATATTATAAGATTACTATGTAGCAGCTGAATGGGCTGGATTCTAATCAGGAACATTATGAGGTTACTGTATAGCACATGAATGGGATGGATTATAATCAGGGACATGATGACATTACTATGTAGTAGTGAATGAGCTGTATAATAATCAGGGCCGTTATGAGGTTACTATGTAGCGGTTGAATGACCTGGGTCATAATCACTGACATTATGAGGTTACCATGTAGCAGTCGAATGAGCTTTGTTATAATCAGGGACATAATCAGGTTACTATGTCACAGTTGAATGAGCTGGGTTATAATCAGGGACATTATGATGTAACTATGTAGCAGATGAATGAGATGGATATAATCTGGGACGTTATGACGTTACTGTGTTGTAGTTGATTGAGCTGAATAATAATCAGGAACATTATGAAGTTACTATGTAGCAGTGGAATGAGCAGGATTATAATCACTGACATTATGAAATTACTATGTTGTAGTTGAATGAGCTGCATAATAATGACGGATATTATAAGGTTACAATGTAGCAGTTGACTGAGCTTGATTATAATCAGGGACATTATGTGGTTACTGTTCAGCAGTTGAATGAAAGGGATAATAATCAGGGACATTATAAGGTTACAATGTAGCAGTTGAATGAGTGGGATAATAATCAGGGACACTATAAGGTTACAATGTAGCAGTTGAATGAGTGGGATAATAATCAGGGACATTATAAGGTTACAATGTAGCAGTTGAATGAGTGGGATAATAATCAGGGACATTATAAGGTTACAATGTAGCAGTTGAATGAGTGGGATAATAATCAGGGACATTATAAGGTTACAATGTAGCAGTTGAATGAGTGGGATAATAATCATGGACATTATAAGGTTACAATGTAGCAGTTGAATGAGTGGGATAATAATCAGGGACATTATAAGGTTACAATGCAGCAGTTGAATGAGTGGGATAATAATCATGGACACTATAAGGTTACAATGTAGCAGTTGAATGAGTGGGATAATAATCAGGGACATTATAAGGTTACAATGCAGCAGTTGAAGGAGTGGGATAATAATCAGGACATTATAAAGTTACAATGCAGCAGTTGAATGAGTGATAATAATCAGGGACATTATAAGGTTACAATGTAGCAGTTAAATGAGTGGGATAATAATCAGGGACATTATAAGGTTATAATGTAGCAGTTAAATGAGTGGGATAATAATCAGGGACATTATAAGGTTACAATGCAGCAGTTGAAGGAGTGGGATAATAATCATGGACATTATAAGGTTACAATGTAGCAGTTAAATGAGTGGGATAATAATCAGGGACATTATAAGGTTACAATGTAGCAGTTAAATGAGTGGGATAATAACTGTATTTATAAGGTTATAATGCAGCAGTTAAATGAGTGGGATAATAATCAGGGACATTATAAGGTTACAATGTAGCAGTTAAATGAGTGGGATAATAATCAGGGACATTATAAGGTTACAATGTAGCAGTTAAATGAGTGGGATAATAATCAGGGACATTATAAGGTTACAATGCAGCAGTTGAATGAGTGGGATAATAATCAGGGACATTATAAGGTTACAATGTAGCAGTTGAATGAGTGGGATAATAATCAGGGACATTATAAGGTTACAATGTAGCAGTTGAATGAGTGGGATAATAATCAGGGACATTATAAGGTTACAATGTAGCAGTTAAATGAGTGGGATAATAATCAGGGACATTATAAGGTTATAATGTAGCAGTTAAATGAGTGGGATAATAATCAGGGACATTATAAGGTTACAATGTAGCAGTTGAATGAGTGGGATAATAATCATGGACACTATAAGGTTACAATGTAGCAGTTGAATGAGTGGGATAATAATCATGGACACTATAAGGTTACAATGTAGCAGTTGAATGAGTGGGATAATAATCATGGACACTATAAGGTTACAATGTAGCAGTTGAATGAGTGGGATAATAATCAGGGACATTATAAGGTTACAATGTAGCAGTTGAATGAGTGGGATAATAATCAGGGACATTATAAGGTTACAATGTAGCAGTTGAATTAGTAGGATAATAATCATGGACATTATAAGGTTACAATGTAGCAGTTGAATGAGTGGGATAATAATCATGGACACTATAAGGTTACAATGTAGCAGTTGAATGAGTGGGATAATAATCAGGGACATTATAAGGTTACAATGTAGCAGTTGAATGAGTGGGATAATAATCATGGACACTATAAGGTTACAATGTAGCAGTTAAATGAGTGGGATAATAATCAGGGACATTATAAGGTTAATATTTTCACCAACTTGCTCTACTCCTCTTGTCCTCAGTCATCTCTTGTGCAATATGCTGATGACTCAACTGTTATAACAATTGCTGACAACCCAACTGACCTCCACTCAGCTACACAGGCATCCTTCCACACCATTGAGACTTGGCTTAGTGATAACAAACTAATACTTAATCCAAAAAAACTAAGCTTCTACTCTTCCTCCCTAAAAACATCACTGCACTCAAAAGTACATTTACCATCTTATCCTGCAACAACACTATCATCTCAGCTGAATCTAGCAATAAATTGCTAGGTGTTACAACAGATGATCAGCTTAAGTTTGATCTCCATATTACTAACTCGCTAAAAAAAATCATCTGAAACTTGGACACCTTTTCTGTAGCAATAAATACTTAACTAACACTGCCCAAATAACTCTCTCCCAGGATTTATTACTCCCAGCACTCCTGTGCAGCTGCCACATATTCACATACCTAAATTTTACACTTATTTCCAAGCTTGAAACTACCTAAAATAAGATTGGCAGATTTGCAGCTAACCAAACCTACAAGTCACACCACTGCTTAGCACTACAGCAACTAGAGTGGCTAGAATTCCCTCAGCTGCTCCAACTATACCAACTACAAATCATCCACTCTATCCTCTATCTAACCTCCTTCTGCCCCAGCCTCTCCACTATCATATCCGAATATTCCCTTGCTAGGATGCCACGCAGCTCAAATCAAGAATTATTAGATATCTACAAACCAAAAACCAAAATAGGCTGCCTTCTCTATAACTATAACCCAGCTACATCATGGAACCAGCTCCCCTTGGAAATAAAATCCCTCTAGCATAGCAAAAGTTTCAAATTAGCCACAAGGAAATACCTAAAACAAAGTGGTCTTTCCACTGTAACCAACCACCCTAAAACCACCATCCTTTCACCTATTTACCACCTCACTCTTAATGCATCTCTAACACTATTCCCCTGCCTCTTCTACCTCTTCCCTTCCTCTATCTCCAACCACTCTTAATTCTTACAGTCTCAAAACAACCTACCTGTCTAGTCTATCTCCTATACTCTACCTCCCCTACAAGCAGTTCTTACTTTCCTTTCTTGTTTCCAAACACCTATACAACTAGATCCTACCCACTTTAAATAAACATATGCCTAACTATTAACTCATTTTACTCTAAGCAGCTTAAATAATATTGTAACTAGTTACATTTTCTTCTGCTAATTGTTTAAAACCTTGTTTGTAACAACTCACATACTTGTCTGCCAATTGTTAATACTCTGTATAATTGAATTGTCTGAAGAGCTTTTTCTCTCTCCAGGTCTCTGCTTGTAAGATCCTATAGCTGATTGTTGCTACTATGTTACTAAAATTTAATAAATAATTTTTTAGTCATGAGGAGCTTTTCTCCCTAGGTCTCTGCTGAAAATGAGCCAAAACCTCAGCCAGACTAACCCAGTTAACAAATGTAAAACAAATAAATAAATAAATTAAAATAGATTCACAGGTATTATGAGGTTACTATGTAGCAGTTGAATGAGTGGGATAATAATCATGGACACTATAAGGTTACAATGTAGCAGTTGAATGAGTGGGATAATTATCATGGACACTATAAGGTTACAATGTAGCAGTTGAATGAGTGGGATAATTATCAGGGACACTATAAGGTCACAATGTAGCAGTTGAATGAGTGGGATAATAATCAGGGACATTATAAGGTTACAATGTAGCAGTTGAATGAGTGGGATAATAATCAGGGACATTATGAGGTTACAATGTAGCAGTTGAATGAGTGGGATAATAATCAGGGACATTATAAGGTTACAATGTAGCAGTTAAATGAGTGGGATAATAATCAGGGACATTATAAGGTTACTATTTAGAGTTGAATGACCTGTGTTATAACCACGTATATTATGAGGTAGTGCTGTGTAGCAGTTGAATTAGCTAAATATTAATTAGGGACATTATGAAGTTACTATGAAGCAGATGAATGAGCTAGATTATACTTGGGAGACAGTGTGCAGTAACTATGTAGCATTTGAATGAGCTGGATAATATTCATGGACATTATGAGGTAGCTTTGTAGCAATTGCATTAGCTGGATTATAATCAGGGATATTATAAGATTACTATGTAGCAGCTGAATGGGCTGGATTCTAATCAGGAACATTATGAGGTTACTGTATAGCAGATGAATGGGATGGATTATAATCAGGGACATTATGACATTACTATGTAGTAGTGAATGAGCTGTATAATAATCAGGGCCGTTATGAGGTTACTATGTAGCGGTTGAATGACCTGGGTCATAATCACTGACATTATGAGGTTACCATGTAGCAGTCGAATGAGCTTTGTTATAATCAGGGACATAATCAGGTTACTATGTCACAGTTGAATGAGCTGGGTTATAATCAGGGACATTATGATGTAACTATGTAGCAGATGAATGAGATGGATATAATCTGGGACGTTATGACGTTACTGTGTTGTAGTTGATTGAGCTGAATAATAATCAGGAACATTATGAAGTTACTATGTAGCAGTGGAATGAGCAGGATTATAATCACTGACATTATGAAATTACTATGTTGTAGTTGAATGAGCTGCATAATAATGACGGATATTATAAGGTTACAATGTAGCAGTTGACTGAGCTTGATTATAATCAGGGACATTATGTGGTTACTGTTCAGCAGTTGAATGAAAGGAATAAATGCCCAGTCACAATACCGGAAGAATGCCAGGCACCCAGCATTAGTGCAGCACAGGTTAAAACTGCATTGTAAGAAAAAAATGCCAGCACCTCAAGTAGTTCTGATATAATGATTTATTCTGCAAAAACTAGACCGGTTTCAGCTATTCCAGCTTTCATCAGTAGTTGAAAATCACATAGAAAAACTGCTCCTTATATATTAATGGAAAGTCATGACATCACTTCCTATTATTAAAGAAAAAAGCATTATTGTCTTAACAATAAACATATTAAATAAAAATTGTGTGTAAGTGAAAAACAATGAGTATGCATAAATTATTAATGCATACATAACAATAAACATATTAAATAAAAATTGTGTGTAAGTGAAAAAACAATAAGTATGCATGAATTGTTAATTGTCCATCCAAGACCGTTCCATGTTAAAAATATAAAATTATAAAGAAATAGAGACTTTACCTGATAGAAAAGATGAGTACAGTGTGATGTTAGAGGAAAAACACATGACATATAATTGGTTCTATCGATTTCCTTGATTAGGGTTTCGTTATGCACAATAGTCATGTACCATGAAAGGAGACTAATAGGTATATTTAGAGAAGATGAAAATTTATAATTTGTCATTGAGCCCTGGTGGGAAAAGCCCACCCAATTTAATAATCCATCTTTTCTCTTTATGATTAAGGATATCATGCCATCCTGTTTTGAATGCCCTGTTTCCCATGATATGATCAATAATGCAAAAAGAAAATTTGGCCGTGGCGTGCTTGATGGTATGCCTATATAGAGCATTAGTAGATCTACAATTCCTGATGTCTCCCAAATGTTCTGCTATTCTGGTGCGGAATTGTCTGGATGTTTGGCCTACATAAAAAGCTTGGCATGTGCATGTAGCCAGGTAAATAATCCAGTCGGAGCTGCAATTTCCAAAAAATGTCATATCATGTATCTGTCCTGTGTTTTTGCTTGTGAAACTTTTGGTTTTAAATATGTAATTACAAAAACTACAATGGCCACAAGGATATGTGCCCACTAATTTGTCTCCTGTGAGAGTTCTCTGTATGGCAGTGTTGTCATGCATGATGTTTCTTTTGTAATGAGAAAAATGGGAACCTAATGTTTTGCCTTTTTTGTAAGAGAAATAACTGCGTTCTCCCAAATAACCCTCCAAAAGAGGGTGAGATGTAAGTATACTCCAGTGTGTATTAATAATGTTGATGAGATTATGACTGTTCCTACCATATGTAGTAATAAATCTACATTTGTCAGGGTAGTTGGATCTAACCTTGTTCTTATAAATTAACAATGACTCCCTGGGTAGTGTTGTACTCCATTGTGCCGCAGAGCTGATGGCCTCCCGGTGATATCCTCTGGCCAAAAATCTATTAGTCAAGTCCTCATGATGTATATTTAGATCTTGTTCAGAAGAACATATTCTTTTAATTCTCAGGAACTGAGATTTTGGAATATTCTTGATGATATGCTTAGGATGGAGACTGTTGGCATGTAATAAAGTATTATATTGTGGAAATTTACGATGAACAGATGTTTTTATGTATGATCCGGTTGTCTTTGTAAATGGACATCCAGGAAATGAATGTCATTCAGATTGTATTCCACAGTGAATTCGGTCCCCCACATATTTCCATTGAGATGTTCCATGAATTCTTGAAGATATTCCGGACCTCCTTTCCACAAGCCAACAGTCATCCAGATATCTCCTCCAGATGTCAATTTCAGGTAAGTAGACATTGTGCAATTCATCATAAATTATATGTTCTTCAATGTATCCCATGTATAAATCTGCATAAATTGGCGCAAAAGAGGCCCCCATGGCCGTGCCTTGTATCTGCCAATAGCAGTCCTGTTGAAAACAGAATACATTTTTGGTTAAGACATGTTCGGCCATACACACAAGTAACGTGTTCATTCCGGGAGGATAAATATTCGCTTTATTTAACCAGAATTCCAAGGCCATCAGTCCAGCCCAATGCGGAATGTTGGTGTACAAAGATTTCACATCTAAAGTGCACAGAAGCCATCCTGGTTCCAGTTGTGAATTAGAAACAATTTGTAGGAATTCTGTTGTGTCCTGAATCCTGGCTCTGATACAGGATAATAATGGTTTCAATTTTTCAGTCAAAAACATTGAGAGGGGTTCCGTCAATGATCCAATCCCAGATACGATTGGTCTTCCTGGTGGTTTATCAATAGATTTATGGATTTTCGGCAATAGATATAGGTATTGTTTGGCAGGATCCTTGACCATGAGATGTTTTTTGGTGTTAGTGGAAATAATCCCAGTGTCAACAGCTTCCTGTAAGAATTGGTCAATTTCTAGTTTGAAGGCGGGTGTGGGATCAGTACTCATTTTCATGTAATGATGATGGTTGGACAGTTGTCCATTTGCCTCATCCCGATAATAATCGGCGTCCATGACAACGACTGCACCCCCTTTGTCAGCAGAGAGTATAACTATATCCTTGTTGTTTTTAAGTCTAATTAAAGCAAGTTGTTCACTGTAAGATATGTTATTTCTAGCGTTGTCAGATATATTGGAATGAAAATGTAAATCCTTCATGACCGCCTGTTGGAATACTGCGACATGTTTATCCATGGGGGGGTTGAAAGTGGATTTATGGAATCTAAATTCAGAAGATCTTTGAGATGTGTTAGGGTTGTCCTGTTGTTTGAAAAATAAATGTAAATTAATTTTTCTACAAAACTCTACTATATCAGCAACATGTGAACTCTCGTCAATAAAAAAACGGGATGGCATGATATCCTTAATCATAAAGAGAAAAGATGGATTATTAAATTGGGTGGGCTTTTCCCACCAGGGCTCAATGACAAATTATAAATTTTCATCTTCTCTATATATACCTATTAGTCTCCTTTCATGGTACATGACTATTGTGCATAACAAAACCCTAATCAAGGAAATCGATAGAACCAATTATATGTCATGTGTTTTTCCTCTATAACATCACACTGTACTCATCTTTTCTATCAGGTAAAGTCTCTATTTATTTCTTTATAATTTTATATTTTTAACATGGAACGGTCTTGGATGGACAATTAACAATTCATGCATACTTATTGTTTTTTCACTTACACACATTTTTATTTAATATGTTTATTGTTATGTATGTATTAATAATTTATGCATACTCATGGTTTTTCACTTAACAATAAACATATTAAATAAAAATTGTGTGTAAGACAATAATGCTTTTTTCTTTAATAATAGGAAGTGATGTCATGACTTTCCATTAATATATAAGGAGCAGTTTTTCTATGTGATTTTCAACTACTGATGAAAGCTGGAATAGCTGAAACCAGTCTAGTTTTTGCAGAATAAATCATTATATCAGAACTACTTGAGGTGCTGGCATTTGTTCTTACTATTGTTCATATCAGCTTGGTTGCCGAGCACCAGCCGTACTTGCTAGCTGTACTCCACACTAAAACTGCATTGTCCAAGGCCAAGAAAACAACTTCCATGGGATTGGATAATATCCCTGTCTGTGTTCTACATGAACTACAAAGCAAACTGGCAGTACATCTGTGTGCCCTGTTCAGTCACAGCCTTACTTCTGGCTTTGTCCCTACTGAATGCCGCACTGCTACAGTCATCCCTCTCCATAAAAGGGGGAGTGACTACAGACCCTGGGAGTTATCGCCGCATTAGCCTGATGAGTCTGATATGTAAAGCTATGGAGCACATCATCATGGACCTGATTAACAAAGATAGAGGAAATCTCCAAACTCTAGACCCCATGCAATTTGGATTTGCGAAAGGGAGATCATGCCTGCTCAACCATGTTTGAGTCAGTCACCAGGGCTGTGGAGGAAGATAAGGCAGTGCATACAGCCTACCTACATCTGACCAAGGCCTTTGATACCATTCCCCACTCAGTAATTATTGATAGACTCACCAAACTAGGCATCGACTCCTATATCACTAGGTGGGTTGCAAAGTGGCTTACAGATAGACCCCACAGTGTGAAACTAGCTGACTCCAAGTTAGACTACCGACCAGTCAAGATGGAGGCCCACAGGGTTCAGTTCTGGGTCCTCTCCTATTTGGTATCTTCTTCTCAGAATTCCAGGCCAATACAAAGGGACTCTGGCTGACCAAGTTCGCAGATGACTTCAAGCTGGGAGCCATTATTAATTCCCCTAGTGATGCAAACATCCTACAGCAAGGCCTTTCTGAGACCAGTGACTGGTGTTGAAACCATGGCCTTAAGCTTAATGCAAAAAAATGCGTAGTCATCCCCTTTGATTAAAACTTAGTTCCCGCTAATTACCACATTGATGGGAGCCCACTTAACACTGAAGGCATTATAAGAGATCTGGGGATGCAGGTTGACAGCAACCTCTCCTTCGACCAGCACATTGTTACTGTGTTCAGAAAGTCCTTCTATGTGGCACATCTCATTACCAAGGCTTTTGTTTACAGGAAGAAATAGGTCATTGTCTCTCTCCACTCTTCCCTCATTAGACCAATCATTGAGTATAATGCCCCATTTGGCATGTACCTCAGACACCTGCAACAGCTGGAGAGGCCACAGAAGTACCTCACAAAGAGGCATTAAACACATGTCCTACACGGACAGACTCAAAAGACTCCAGCCATTCTGCGTCTCATTTCACCTGCTTAGAGGCAATCTCTGCTTGAATTACAAAGCCATGTCTGACCCAGTACTGTTAGAAATGCTACATCTAAAGAAATTCCAATTCCTTCAAACCACATGCTCCAGAGACCTCAACCTCACTACTGCAATCAACAGAACATGCTGGAGGGATAGGTTCCTCACCCAGAGACTGCTCATTCTCTGGAATAGACGTCCCATACATGTCAAGCAGAGAACCTCACTGTCCCTCTTCAAGTGAAATCTTGATGAGTGGATGGGAAATAAAAACTTCACCCTGGGGATCACTCCAGTGGCACTACTTGATAGAAGCACTGGGAACTAATGTGGGATGGCACGATGCCAGGGCACTTCTATGGGCTAGGCTTGTAAAGGTTCCAGGGCCATTAGCCTAGTACACACATATGAACCTATAACAATGACAAATATTATGAGATTACTTTGTAGCAGTTGAGTGATATGGATTATAATCAGGGATATTATGAGGTTACTATGTAGCAGTTGAATGAGCTGGATAATAATCAGGGACATTATGAGGTTACTATGTAGCAGTTGAGTTAAATGGATTATAATCGAGGATAGAGTGGGGTTACTATGTAGTAGCTGAATGAGTTGGGTTATGATCCAGGACATTATGAGGTTACTGTGTAGCAGTTGAATGTGCTGGGTTATAATCACTGGCATTATGAAGTTACTTGGAAACAGTGTGAGGTTACTATGTAGGAGTTGAATCAGCTGGGTTATAATTGGGGACATTATAAGGTTACAATGTAGCAGCTGAATGAGCTGTATTACAGTCACAGACATTGTGAGGTTACTATGTAGCAGCTGAATGAGCTGTATTACAGTCACAGACATTATAAGGTTACTATGTAGCAGCTGAATGAGCTGTATTACAGTCACAGACATTATAAGGTTACTATGTAGCAGCTGAATGAGCTATATTACAGTCACAGACATTATAAGGTTACTATGTAGCAGCTGAATGAGCTGTATTACAGTCACAGACATTGTGAGGTTACTATGTAGCAGCTGAATGAGCTGTATTACAGTCACAGACATTATAAGGTTACTATGTAGCAGCTGAATGAGCTGTATTACAGTCACAGACATTATAAGGTTACTATGTAGCAGCTGAATGAGCTGTATTACAGTCACAGACATTATGAGGTTACTATGTAGCAGCTGAATGAGCTGTATTACAGTCACAGACATTATAAGGTTACAATGTAGCAGCTGAATTAGCTGGATAATAATCAGGGACATTATTTATTATATATTTATTTTTTATTTAAGGTTGAAGGGGGAAGTCCACTGGGCCAAGAAGAGCCCATTTTCAGTGGAGGCTTGGGGAGAATAGCTCCACAATAATTGCAAGTTACATTTCACGTTACAAAAGGACATAGTTAATACAGCTAATTAAACATTTACAGATAAGCTCCATGATATTTGCAATTGGTTTGTCACAATGTTATAAAAATGAAAAGACATAATTCAGTACAGAAATTTCAACATTTACATAAAGTAAATAATTTTGTTATAAACTCAGTTGTTGGTTTAACATTTAAAATATAAAGCTACTAGCCATTAGTAGGTTAGGAAAATATTATGCATGGAGAGGGTAATAGTATAATTGAGATTGGAGAGTATAGTACAATAGATATTAGAGAGAAAATTACTTTTTGGTAGGGGAGGGATTATTTTGGCTGGGATGAAGTAAGAGTAGAGGTAGTTGGATGAGTCAGTGCAAGGTGGAATGGGCAGAGGGGTTTAAGTTGGAGCATGGCAAGGGCATTTCCATTTGGAAGAAAGATGAGAGAGTAGCTGAGATTTGAAATTTGTATGGTTAGGTAGGTTGCGTAGGTGTGTGGGGAGAAAGTTCCACTGTTTAGCTAAGGAGTGGGACAGCAGTAGATGGCCAGGAGGTCATGCAGGTTTGTGGACCTGAAGGAGATTTTGGTTTTTGGATTTGAGTGAGCAGTTTGGAATGTAAGGTTTTAAGGAAGTAACGAGAGCTGGTCAGTTGGCAGGTATAAAGATGAGCTTGTGGGAAATGGTGAGTTGTAGGTAACTGAGGTCATTGGGTAGCTCAAGTCAGTTGAGGGTGAGGAGGTAGTGGCAGTGGTGGGATGAATTTTTTGAGATTACTATGTAGCAGTTGAATGAGATGGGTTATAATTGGGGACATTATGAAGTTACTATGTAGCAGTTGAATGAGATGTGTTATAATTGGGGACATTATGAAGTTACTATGTAGCAGGTGAATGAGATGGGTTATAATTGGGGACATTATGAAGTTACTATGTAGCAGCTGAAGGAGATGGGTTATAATTGGGGACATTATGAAGTTACTATGTAGCAGCTGAATGAGATGGGTTATAATTGGGGACGTTATGAAGTTACTATGTAGCAGTTGAATGAGATGGGTTATAATTGGGGACGTTATGAAGTTACTATGTAGCAGCTGAATGAGATGGGTTATAATTGGGGACGTTATGAAGTTACTATGTAGCAGCTGAATGAGATGGGTTATAATTGGGGACATTATGAAGTTACTATGTAGCAGCTGAATGAGATGGGTTATAATTGGGGACATTATGAAGTTACTATGTAGCAGCTGAATGAGATGGGTTATAATTGGGGACATTATGAAGTTACTATGTAGCAGCTGAATGAGATGGGTTATAATTGGGGACATTATGAAGTTACTATGTAGCAGCTGAATGAGATGGGTTATAATTGGGGACATTATGAAGTTACTATGTAGCAGCTGAATGAGATGGGTTATAATTGGGGACATTATGAAGTTACTATGTAGCAGCTGAATGAGATGGGTTATAATTGGGGACATTATGAAGTTACTATGTAGCAGCTGAATGAGATGGGTTATAATTGGGGACATTATGAAGTTACTATGTAGCAGCTGAATGAGATGGGTTATAATTGGGGACATTATGAAGTTACTATGTAGCAGTTGAATGAGATGGGTTATAATTGGGGACATTATGAAGTTACTATGTAGCAGTTGAATGAGATGGGTTATAATTGGGGACATTATGAAGTTACTATGTAGCAGCTGAATGAGATGGGTTATAATTGGGGACGTTATGAAGTTACTATGTAGCAGCTGAATGAGATGGGTTATAATTGGGGACGTTATGAAGTTACTATGTAGCAGCTGAATGAGATGGGTTATAATTGGGGACGTTATGAAGTTACTATGTAGCAGTTGAATGAGATGGGTTATAATTGGGGACGTCATGAAGTTACTATGTAGCAGTTGAATGAGATGGGTTATAATTGGGGACGTTATGAAGTTTCTATGTAGCAGTTGAATGAGATGGGTTATAATTGGGGACGTTATGAAGTTACTATGTAGAAGTTGAATGAGATGGGTTATAATTGGGGACATTATGAAGTTACTATGTAGCAGCTGAATGAGATGGGTTATAATTGGGGACATTATGAAGTTACTATGTAGCAGTTGAATGAGATGGGTTATAATTGGGGACATTATGAAGTTACTATGTAGCAGTTGAATGAGATGGGTTATAATTGGGGGCATTATGAAGTTACTATGTAGCAGTTGAATGAGATGGGTTATAATTGGGGACATTATGAAGTTACTATGTAGCAGCTGAATGAGATGGGTTATAATTGGGGACATTATGAAGTTACTATGTAGCAGCTGAATGAGATGGGTTATAATTGGGGACGTTATGAAGTTACTATGTAGCAGCTGAATGAGATGGGTTATAATTGGGGACGTTATGAAGTTACTATGTAGCAGTTGAATGAGATGGGTTATAATTGGGGACGTTATGAAGTTACTATGTAGCAGTTGAATGAGATGGGTTATAATTGGGGACGTTATGAAGTTTCTATGTAGCAGTTGAATGAGATGGGTTATAATTGGGGACGTTATGAAGTTACTATGTAGAAGTTGAATGAGATGGGTTATAATTGGCAACAGTGTGAGATTACTGTGTAGCAGTTGAATGAGCTGGGTTATAATTGAGGACATTATTAGGTTCCTATGTGGCAGCTGAATAACATGGATTATAATCAAGGATATTATGAGGTTACTACATAGCAGATGAATGTGCTGGATAATAATCACAGACATTATAAGGTTACAATGTAGCAGTTGAATCAGCTGGAATATAATGAGGGGCATTATGAGGTTACTATGTAGCAGCTAAATGAGCTGGATAATAATCACGGCTATTATGAGGTTACTATGTAGCAGTTGAATGAGCTGAATTATATTCATGACACTGTGTGAGGTTACTATGTAGCAGTTGAAAGAGATGTGTTATAAATGGGGGACAGTGTGAGGTTACTATGTAGCAGTTGAAAGAGATGTGTTATAAATGGGGGACAGTGTGAGGTTACTATGGAACAGTTGAATGAGCTTACTGCACTTTATCCAAGTCATTCTTCATTGAATTTCAGTTAATTTAAATTGCATTTATTGTACTTTGTGCTTTTGAGCTTACTGCACTTTATCTAAATCCGTTTTTCATTGAATTTAGGTTAATTTAACTGCATTTACTTCGTTTTAACTACACACTCAAGTGTGGTAGCCTGCACTGTGTTTAAAGTGATTTTATTGCTGTTCAAAGTGTTTTTCTCTGCTAAAACTAAAAAACAAACAAAAAAAAGTTCTAGTTTGTTTTCCTGCCTTTTCCTGTTACTAGAATAGTCTGGACACTGATTTTTTGTATATAGGACTGTATTGTGGTTTTTGAGTTCCCCAGATCTTTCTGTGATAGAGAGAAAGCCTTTCTGCTTATCAGAGGAAGTGGTAAGCACTAGCACTAGGTTGACTATCTACCACAAGAGAAGTGGTTTCTAGCTTTGAAATTGTAGCTTATTGGTCGTTTGGGCAGCATTTCTATCTATTTTAACTTTCTGCTTTAAAAGCACGTGCCTGAATGGGTTTGGCTGACGCCCAATGCCACTAAGCTAGGGTAAACTAATACCAGTGCCAAAAAGTCTGCTTT
This sequence comes from Protopterus annectens, assembly GCF_019279795.1. Taxonomy (NCBI): domain Eukaryota; kingdom Metazoa; phylum Chordata; order Ceratodontiformes; family Protopteridae; genus Protopterus; species Protopterus annectens. The sequence continues at coordinate 1,191,285,189 of NC_056737.1, forward strand.
TCAATTTTTGCCTTAGATCTGCTAGTTCTCTCTTCTGCACTTTTACTAGCTTATTAGTCTAGTAATTTATCAGACTTCTTGTAGTAATTATTGTAGCCATAAAAGTGTCCAACAAAAAACAGCTCCAGTACTTTTCATTAATGCCCACCCTTCCAGGCATATCTAAAGGTCAGTTCCCTGTGCTTTCTCCTATTAACCTGGTGAACTTGGGCATCCTGAGGCAATGTAGCAGCTGCTTCATGTACACTGACAACCCTCTCCTCTTATCTCCCAACACTCAGACTTGTGAGAGATGCACTTATATATGTAAATTGGAAGCCACACTCTCCAGCCAAGATCGGAATAGCTGGTCAAGAGGAGAAGGTCAACACTTGCACCACACCACATGGGACACACAGCCCTCCAGAACATACACCAGCACTGTCTTCACATAAAAACACAAACCACACACTCATCTTCATGGAGGCTCTCAATAAAAATCTGCCCAAACAGCAGAGGCCTCCAAGGAAGAAACACGCTTGACCACCACAACACAAACCACGAGACACATAACTCTCCTAAACAGTTTGCCACTCAGCCAAAGCACCTAAGGAAAAACAGCATGCTAAACACACTAGTCATAGGTGCAAAACACACTAGTCATAGGTGACTCGATAGTGAAGCACACTGATGTCCCACTCACTAGGTTGTATAAAGAGAAAGTAACATGCCTGTTAGGTGCCAGGATCCACCACATAATGCACGCACACAGGTCCCTCAACTATAGGTACAAATATGACTCTGTCATTGTATATGTGGGTGTGAATGACCTGAGATGTACCTCCCTGGACTACATAAAAAGAGACATGGAGGAGCTCTCAGATTATGTAGCCCAGGTGGGTATGACCCTAACCCTGAGCAGCATCCAACCATCACCTAGAATGATACCACAGTACAAGAAGAAAATGACTGATTTCCACAAGTGGCTAAGTTTTTCATTCTAAGGGGATCAAGTATTTGTCTGCCTGGGATGACATAATTGACAAACCTCGATGCTTTGCCAGAGATGGCCTGCATCTGTCACTCCTGGGCTTCCTGATACTGGCTAAGGCTCTTGCCACCACTATAGTGCCTTTTTTAGGCGGTGTTTCAAAGACCAAATTACAAACAAATGCAATCTGAGCATCATGTTGCTCAATGCTAGAAGTCTAAATCTCAAAATGCACTTGCTCAAAGCACTCCTTAAAATGGAGAACATCGACATTTGTACTGCAATGGAGACCTGGTTCAAAGCAGCAGAAAGCACCCCTGCACTACCAGGCTATAACAGATTCCACACCTTTTGGCCCCAGAACTTGGACTGAAGCTTGAAAGGCGGTGGTGTTTCCACATTCATAAAGGATGTGCACACCTCCAAATTACTAGCCCAACATAATGCATCAGGGATACTTCAGGAGCAGCTAACATTGGATAAGACAGCAATTCAGATCATAGCCTGCTATTGGTCACAAACTATGTCCCAAAACTCTCACTTCATGATCCTAAGCACACTGGAGAATATTAGGTTCCAACCTAACACTCATACAGGGTGACTTCAACTACCCCTCCATTAACTGGGAAAACTACTCATGTACCAATATACTTGCCCAACGTTTCCTAGAATTCACTAATTCCATGCCCTGGATCTTACCCGCACTAGAGGTAGCAACATCCTTGACCTGGGCATTACTAACATGGGCAAATGTTGCTCTACATCAATAGTCAACTCCTCCCTGGTTAGCTCCAACCACAAACTAATCACCTTGGAAATCCACATCCTTCCCACCCCCACCCCCGCAAAGATAATCACCATGAAAACTTCTCCAAAGCTAACTTTTGGCTCCTATAAACAGTGGTGGCTAACTTCACAGCACCCATGCAAATGGAGAATAGTTGCATGACCACCATATCATATACCAATGCACTGTATGAACACATACACAAATGCATGCATCTCGCCATACCCAATAGAACCAAGATGCTCTCCTCCAAAAAAAGGAAGTCAATATGGTGGTCCACTGTCATAAACAAACTCTGCAACAGAAGGAAAAAATTGAAGTGGAATAAGGTAATGTCCCAAGAGTGGAAAATCTTTATCAGCCACAACAAAAAGTTGAGATCCCTCATCAAATCCTCTAAATCTAGCTATGAAAACAGAATTGCAACAGATAGTAAAGACAACTACAAGGCCTTCTATAGTTATGTAAAGAATCTCCATGGCAATACCCAAATTTGCTCTGAGCTGCTGCACAAGGGTACCTCTAATACTGAGCCAACAAATATTGTCAATATACTGTCCGACAGATTCAGTGCCAGCTTTACTCCTCTTCCCCAAAAGGACCAATCAGAATACCAGTAGATTGCCAGGCACCCAATATTACTGCTGTACAGGTTAAAGCAGTACTGTCCAAGGCCAAGAATACAACTTCTATGGGATCTGACAATATCCCTGGCTGTGTTCTACATGAACTACAGAGTGAACTGGCAACACACCTGTGTACCCTGTTCAATCACAGCCTCACCTCAGGTGTTGTCCCCACTAAATGGTGCACTGCTACTGTCATCTCTCTCCACAAAGGAGGAGTGGCTTCAGACCCTGGGAACTATCACCCCATTAGTCTGATGAGTCTAATTGCAAAGCTATGGAATGCATCACATGGACCTAATAAGCAAGAATATAGGGAATCTCCAAACTCTGGATTCCACACAGTTTGGTTTTGTGAAGGATAGATCATGCCTGCTCGACTTGGTTGAATTCTCTGAGTCAGTCAACAGAGCTGTGGATGAAGGCAAGGCGATTCATACAGCCTGCCTTGATCTGGCCAAGGCCTTTAATACCATTCCTGACTCCGGAATCATAGAAAAACTCACCAAGCTGGGCATCAACCCCTATATCACTAGGTGGGTTGCAAACTGGCTCACAGGACACTAAGGATAATCACAAGGCTTCCTTTAGTTATGTTAGGAACCTGGGTGGGAATTCCCAGATATGCTCAGAATTAGTCCAAAATGACAAAAAATACACCGAACCCACAGACATTGCCAACATCCTAGCTGACAGGTTCAGCGCAAACTTCTCCCCCCCTCCCCACCAAAAGGGCAAATATCTATCCCAGCAGAGTGCTGCCCCCTTGACATCTCAGATGCTCAGGTAAGAGCCGCCTTCTCCAAAGCAAAAAACACAGCATCAATGGGACCAGACGGTGTCCTGGGCTGCATCCTACATGAACTCCAAGAAGAGCTAAACCCAAACATAAAACTACTGTTCAATCTCAGCCTTACTAGAGGATATGTACCCAAAGAGTGGCGTACAGCAACAGTGGTGCCTCTCCACAAAGGTGGTACCTCAACAGATCCTGGAAACTATCGGCCCATAAGCCTGACTAGCTTGGTCTGCAAAGCTATGGAAAGTAACATCATGGACCTCATAAATAAAGATATTGGGGACCTACAGACACTGGATCCTACCCAGTTCAGCTTTGTTAAGGGCAGATCCTGCCTTTTAAACCTGGTCAATTTCTTTGAAACAGTCACCAAGGCCATTGACGAGGGGAAGGTGGTCAACACAGCCTACCTGGACCTCGCAAAAGCCTTTGATACAATACCCCACTCGGGCATTATAGATAAGCTCACCAGCTTAAATATAAACCCCTATGTCACTTGATGGGTTGCAAACTGGCTCAAGGACAGAACCCACATGGTTAGAATTGCTGGAGCCATGTCAGACTCCAAACCAGTTACAAGTGGCGTCCCACAAGGCTAAGTCCTTGGACCTCTCTTGTTCGGTATATATTTCTCGGAGGTACAGGCCAACACGGAAGGACTGTGGCTGACCAAGTTCACAGATGACTGCAAACTGGGCGCCATAATCGACTCTCCAGCCAACACAAGCATCCTCCAAAAGGGCCTCATAGAAACAGACATCTGGTGCCAGAGCCATGGCCTCAAGCTAAACACCAAAAAGTGTATAGTCATCCCCTTTGGCAAAAACAAAGTGCCCACAAATTACCACATAGGTGGTAATCCATTAAGTACAGAAGAAGTAATTAGGGACCCAAGTTGATAGCAATATCTCATTTGACAACCACGTGGCCAAAGTGGTTAGAAGAACATTTTATATAGCCCACCTAATCATGAAGGGATTCACATCTAGATCAGGGGAGGTCATCGTGCCTCTTTACTCATCCCTCATCAGGCCCATAATGGAGTACAATGCCCCTTTTGGGATGTACCTTACCAGACACCTGCAGCAAGTACCTCACCAAGAGGATCAAAGGGCTCAAACAGATGCCATATGCTGCCCGGTTAAAGAAACTCCAGCTCTACTCAGTAGCATACCGCCTGCTCAGAGGCGATCTGTGCCTGACGTATAAAGCCATGTCCAACCCGAAATTAATGGACATGCTGCACCTCAGAAAATCCAAATCCCATCGAGCTACGCGCTCAAGAGACTTGAACCTCAGCACTGAAATAAATAGGACATGCTGGAGGGACAGATTCATAACCCAGAGGCTCCCTTCACTCTGGAATAAACTCCCAGTCCAGGTTAGGCAGAGTCCCTCATTCTCCATACTGACAAAGAACAAACCAAAACCAAGAAGACAACAAGGACCAGCACAAAGGACTAGCAGTGCACTATCAACCACAAACGACAAATTTTGACCTAGGTTTCGTCTTTAATCCAGACTTCTTCAGAAAAAACATAAAATGAACCACACCCTTGCATTTTATAGTATACATACTTAATTGTATAATGAATTTAATTAAACAATCAATCACACACACCATTTTAAAGCAGCAACACACAAGTGATACATAGCAAAAGAACTGTCAAAGTTAATACAACAAGGAAAAAAACTATTTAAAAAGGACACATTAAAAGACTGACCACATAACACTTGAAATGGAAATATAAAATCAAACAATTAAAAACAAACTTGAATGAATCATGTATATATATTTAATAAAAATATATATATATATATATATATATATATATATATATATATATATATATATATATATATATATATATGCTATAAGACTAAAAACCGAAAATGTGCTTCAGCCTTAAAATCGGGGCTATACTGATATGGTCATTAAGACCAGGGTAAACAGTGGCATTCAACCTTAACTGCCATTTAGTTTCACACACATCCAAATGGACATCAAGCACTGAACCCTGCACATCCTTATCAATTTTTTGAATGTCACAAAATTTAAATTCATGCCCATTCTGAAATTCAATGTGTCTATAAAGGGCATTTGTGTTTCTCATATGTCTGATGTCCAAGATGCGTTCATTAATTCTCTCCCTAAAGGGCCTACTCGTTTTTCCAATGTAAAAGGCTGGACATTGGCAGCACTTAGCCAAATAAACCAGATTTTTTGTATAACAGTCAAAATGACCATACAATCTAATGCGACCCCCCCACCGCCACCTGCAATTGAGGGTCAGTACACTGAATGTGGTGACACACTGCATCTCCCACATTTAGAATTGCCAACTCTCCTACTATTAGAAGTTGCTATAGCTTGACTACCCTTTTCTAACATCTGCTTAAAAGATTTCCCTTTTCTAAACACACATTTGGGAACATTAAGCTTCCCCCATACTACATTATCAAGCCAGAACAGCTTCAAATTACTCAAAACAATATTCCTAATATTAATGGCATTGAAGAAATAAGTAGTAATAAAATAGATGTCAGAACAAATCTTTCCATCTAAAGGTGCATTGCAAACATTTTGCACACCTCCAATGCTATTTACTCCATTATTTAAACTCACAGGACTAAATTCCGTCTTTTCAATCAATAAAGGCCAATAAACACCTTCAACTCTCTTCTTCTTTACCTCATCAGCAATAGCAAGATACATCTCAGCTGGATACCCCTCTTAATGAACATGTCACTAATTAATTCAATTTCCATTAAAAAATCAAGGTCATCACTGACCATTCTAGTGGCCCTGACCATCTGACCCTTAATGATTGCTTTTTTCTGGTGGGCAGGATGCCAGCTAGAATAACAAAGATAGGAATTTGAAAAGGTAGGTTTCCTATAAATATTACACTTCAAAACACATTTTTCTGAATCAACTTTTAGATTAACATCCAAATAGGTTAAGTCCTGGGCACTATAAGTGTGGGTAAACTTCAAAAAATACACTGTATTGTTGATATATTCAAAAATAAAAACAATAATTCTTCAACACTACCATCCCACACGATAAATAAATCATCCAAAAAACGGGTGTAGAACCGAATATAAGAATGGAAGCTACTAGAAAAAATTAATTCCTGTTCCCAATATGCCATAATAAAATTGGCATAAACGGGGCGCACACGGCCCCCATAGCTACACCTGTAACTTGCTTAAAATAATGCCCTTCAAAAAAATTTAATTATTGTCTAAAACAACTTCAATTAGGGATATTAAAGTATTAATATGGTCCTGACTATATAACTGAGTTTTAACAAGTTGAGAGTCTAACCAATCTAAACCAAAATTATTAGGAATAACAGAAAATAAATTGACATCAATTGTAACCAAAATAGTATTGTTGGTAATCTCCACCATCTTTAATTTCTCCAAGAAATCCCAAGAATCCTTGGTGATATAATCAAAAACTTTTATCCCTTTTTGCAACTGGAAATCTAAAAAAGTACTTATGAAGCATGTCTTGCTATGCTTACCGTCCACAATAGGCCTAGATTTTACATCCTCTAAACCCTTATGTATTTTTGGAATACCGAAAATACTACTAACCACAGGGTATTCATTTTTAAGAAAGAAGTATTCAGACTCATCAATTTGTCCTTGCATTAGTAAATCATCGATTAGAAGGTCCACCTTAGAATAAGCGATATTAACCTGATTTAAACTACTTTCCTCATAACCATCACTGTTCAGCATTGTCAACATATGATCAAAATAGTCATTCCTATCCATTACAACTGTCCCACTGCCCTTATCGGGTTTCATGATTCGAATAGATCTATCATTAATTAAGTCACTTAACAGGACAGATTCGTCCTTGATAAATTAACCTCTTCGAACATTCTGCCTCTACTTTTCACATTCCTTGGACTCATATATTCCCTAATTTCCAACTCACATATTTTTTCAAAAAGTCCTACGATACTATTGTTGGGGGGGACATACTTACTAGGTTTCCTTAATAATTCACTTCTTCCAACCATAGGATCCTGAAACATTAACTTCAAATTCGTTTTCCTGGTTAGTAGCTTTAGGTCAATCAGTATTTCGCATAAATTACCCCTTACCAGGGGTACAAAGGTCAGCCCTTTAGATAATAATTCAACATGCCCTTTACTTATGACCTTACTCAAATAATTGTATACCTTATAGTCCCCATAACTATTACATACAATAACCGGCCCACTAATGGAATTTAAATTATCAAGCACCGGCTGTCCTTCAATAATTCCAATTAACTGAGTTAACTGTTCACCATAACCTTCGGAATAATTTAATAAATCAAAGGACCCACCCACTTGGTCGACTGAATCATTAGTTCCGGAACAAAATTCAGGCAACGGGTACAAGCTTAAATCTATAATAGTCCTTTCATGATCATAATCAACCAACTGGTCAAAAGACAAAAAATTGGTGTCAGAAGTGCCAACATCATTTTCAGGCTTACTAACCTCACCTTTGCTATATACATTATTGCCTTCAAATCCATCATTTATTCCACCTTGAAAACACACCGTATTGCTAACCGCATTTACAATCTGTACATCGATGCAGTTTTCATTAATTTCACAATTAGTTTGATGCATAGAATTATTAGCAACACTACCGGCTGCCTCAGCCAATACGTTGAACACTGACTGGGCCAACGAATGGTTAACGACAGACATATCAGCCCCATTTGAACTCAAATTTACATCATTACAAACATTTACTTTACTTTCCCCAAATTCAGACAGACGAATTAAAGACTGAAGCACAATTATTATCACTACCACATTTTGTACACACATAAAAATGACTACTGACACGGTCCATTTCAAGTCCAGTCTTTACTAAACACAATCCTGCTCCAGTGCCACCCCTAGGGGAATGTAAATTATCACCATAAAGTCCAAAGGTGTCATTATTCGATGACAAACAAAAAATAGTACTTGAGCCTTCACCACATTGGTTCAAAAATGCTTCTTCCAACTATTCTTCCCCACGTTGCACTGTTGCAGTAAAAAAGAAGTGGAATTCCCCTTTGGTCTCGCACCTTGCTTTGAATAATCATTACGATTATTATCATACTGTTGTTGGCCAGCTTGCCCATGACTCCTCAACCTTTCAGCCCATCTCGAACTGTTATCCGAAGATGACCCAAACCCCTCTGCAGAGTTAATAAAATGTTTGTCATTCGCCATCACTTCTGGACCATTTACAGGCTCCTGATTGGTCGTCCGCTCACAAACACTGTGATTGCCGAAGGGAAGTGGATAAACTTTCTTAAATTTATATTCATTAATATCACGACTTATTTTATGAGATTTTTTCTCATAGATGACCGCACATTGAGAGTCAGTACTGGCCAACATATTAGTATAATTGGTGTGGTAATGTTCAAAATTTAAATCAGCCATAATAAACTCGTTTTCACCCTCCAATTCAGACAATAAATGGGCAATTGATTATTAACTATAATGATCAATCTATGTCATCAACTCTAACCCAGTTCTATCATATAATTGATGGATCTCTTCAATCATTTCTTCCTACCCTTCAACCCCATTAGGATACTTCCAAGCTCTCAACCCTCGTGGAACCAGACCCAACTCAATATTTTTATGCAAATAAGAGTTTCAATCTGTAATTTTTTCATAGCAAACAGCTTCTTATCAAAATCTTTTAAACGGTCAGTTAATGATTTAGCTGCAGATCTGGCAGAATTAACTGCCGGTGGTTCATGCTGAAAATTATATTTGTTAGACCTCCATTGCAAAGGATCCAAGTTTTCACAAGCCGCAACCACACCATTAGTCCCCCTTACTGGACCTAGGGTCCCCACTCCAGTATTCACCTCTGTAGGACCCATAGAAATTCCAGCACTAGAAGAACTCCTAGAAGTAACTTGAGTGGAAGGCAATTCAGTGGAACCCACACTGGAACCCAAATTCATACCACATTGCTGCTTATCCACCAACTGCTTAATTTGAGCAGTATGGTCAATTAATTGCTGGTTGATACGCTCCAAAAGTCCCATAATGTCTGGACCGGATTCAACACTCTCCATATTGACAAAGAACAAACCAAAACCAAGAAGACCACAAGGACCAGCATCAAGGACTAGCAGTGCACTATCAACCACAAACGACAAATTTTGACCTAGGTTTTGTCTTTAATCCAGACTTCTTCAGAACAAACATAAAATGAACCACACCCTTCCATTTTATAGTATACATACTTAATTGTATAATGAATTTAATTAAACAATCAATCACAAACACCATTTTAAAGCAGCAACACACAAGTGATACATAGCAAAAGAACTGTCAAAGTTAATACAACAAGGAAAAAAACTATTTAAAAAGGACACATTAAAAGACTGACCACATAACACTTGAAATGGAAATATAAAATCAAACAATTAAAAACAAACTTGAATGAATCATGTATATATATATATATATATATATATATATATATATATATATATATATATATATATATATATATATATATATATATGCTATAAGACTAAAAACCGAAAATGTGCTTCAGCCTTAAAATCGGGGCTATACTGATATGGTCATTAAGACCAGGGTAAACAATGGCATTCAACCTTAACTGCCATTTAGTTTCACACACATCCAAATGGACATCAAGCACTGAACCCAGCACATCCTTATCAATTTTTTGAATGCCACAAAATTTAAATTCACGCCCATTATGAAATTCAATGTGTCTATAAAGGGCATTTGTCTCTCATATGTCTGATGTCCAAGATGTGTTCATTAATGCTCTCCCTAAAGGCCCTACTTGTTTTTCCAACATAAAAGGCTGGACATTGGCAGCACTTATCCAAATAAACCAGATTTTTTGTATAACAGTCAAAATGATCATACAATCTAATGTGAACCCCCCCCCCACCTGCAATTGAGGGTCAGTACACTGAATGTGGTGACACACACTGCATCTCCCACATTTAGAATTGCCAACTCTCCTACTATTAGAAGTTTCTATAGCTTGACTACCCTTTTCTAACATCTGTTTAAAAGATTTCCCTTTTCTAAACACACAGTCCAGGTTAGGCAGAGTCCCTCATTGATTCTCTTCAAGAGGAATCTTGATGAGTGGATGGGAGATCGTAGGTTTACCCCAGGTATCACTTCTGTGTCACTGTTAGACAGACGCACAGTATACTAAGCTCGAAAAAGGGCATAGCAAAATTAATTTAAAATGGGTGGAGAAAGCCAAATACACTCTGGCTAGGCTTATAAATGCCCTAGGGCAGATAGCCTAGTATGAACCTATGAACCTATAAGATAAAACCCACAGTGTGAAAGTAGCTGACTCCAAGACAGACTACCAGCCAGCCATGAGTGGAGTCCCACAGGGTTTGGTCTTGCATCCTCTCCTGTTTGGCATCTACTTCTCTAAAGTCCAGGTCAACACAAAGGGATTCTGACTGACAACATTCACAGATAACTGCAAGTTGGGAGCTATTATTAGTTCCCCAAGTGATGTTGACATCCTGCAGAGAGGCCTTACTGAGACCAATGACTGGTGTCAGAAGCATGGCCTTAAGCTCAATACCAAAAAATGTGTTGTCATTCCCTTTGGGAAAAACTCAATTCCGATGAATTACCATATAAATGGTAGTCCATTGAACACAGAAGGCAATATAAGAGATCTGGGAACACATGTTGACAGCAACCTCTCTTTTGAGCACCACATTGCCACTGTGGTCAAAATGTCCTTCTATGTGGCACATCTCATTACTAAGGGTTATGCATCTAGGAAGTAAAAGGTCACTGTCTCCCTCTACTCTTCCTTCATTAGGCCAGTTATCAAGTACAATGTACCATTTGGCATGTACCTCACTGGACACCTGCAACAACTGGAGAAGCTGCAAAAGCACATCACAGAGGATCCTAGGCCTTAAACACTTGTCCTATATGGACAGACTCAAAAAACTCTAACTATTCTCTGTCTCATATCACCTACTAAGAGGCAATCTCTGCTTGACTTACAAAGCCATTTCTGAAATGCTACATCTAAAGACATACAAATCCCTCCACACCACACACTCCAGAGACCTCAACCTCATTACCACAATCAACAGAACATGCTGGAGGGACAGGTTCATAACCCAGAGACTGCTGATGCTCTGGAATAGACTTTCCATACATGTCAAGCAGAGCACCTCACTGGCTCTCTTCAAGAGAAATCTTGATGAGTGGATGGGAAATAGAAAATTCACCCCAGGGATCACTTCAGTGGCTCTACTCAACAGAGGCACTAGGAACTAATGTCGGGTGGCATGATACTAGGGTAATCCTATGGGCTAGGCTTATAAAGGCTCCAGGGCCATTAGCCTATTATACACCTATGAACCTATGTAGCAGCTGAATGAGCTGGGTTATAGTCAGAGACATTATGAGGGTACTATGTTGCAGTTGAATGAGCCGGGCTCTAATGGGGGACATTATGAGGTTAGTATATTGCAGTTGAATGAGCTGGATAATAATCAATAGAAAATTTGTAAGGTTACTATGTAACAGTTGAATGAACTGGGTTAGAATCAGTGACATTGTGAAGTCACTATGTAACAGTTGAATGAGCTGGGTTAGAATCAGTGACATTGTGAAGTTACTATGTAACAGTTAAATGAGCTGGGTTAGAATCAGTGACATTGTGAAGTTACTATGTAACAGTTGAATGAGCTGGGTTAGAATCAGTGACATTGTGAAGTTACTATGTAACAGTTGAATGAGCTGGGTTAGAATCAGTGACATTGTGAAGTTACTATGTAACATTTGAATGAGCTGGATTAGTGTCAGGGACATTGTGAAGTTACTATGTAACAGTTGAATGAGCTGGGTTAGAATCAGTGACATTGTGAAGTTACTATGTAACAGTTGAACGAGCTGGGTTAGAATCAGTGACATTGTGAAGTTACTATGTAACAGTTGAATGAGCTGGGTTAGAATCAGTGACATTGTGAAGTTACTATGTAACAGTTGAATGAGCTGGATTAGTGTCAGGGACATTATGACGTTAGTATGTAGCTGTTGAATTTCTGTGAGGGGGGTGTGGGCTGTCCCCAGGAGTGCTGCATTATAATCAGGGAAATTATGAGGTCACTATGTAACATTTGAATGAGCTGGATTACAATTAGTGACAGTGTCAGGTTACAATCTAGCAGTTGAATGACCTGGGTTATAATCAGGGAGATTATGAGATTACCATGTAGCAGTTGAATGAACTTGATTATAATCAGAGATATTATGATGTTACTATCTAGCAGTTGAATGCACTGCATAATAAACCACAGACATTATGAGGTTACTATGTAGCAGTTGAATGAGCTTGATTATAATCAGAGACATTATGATGTTACTATCTAGAAGTTGAATGCACTGCATAATAAACCACAGACATTATGAGGTTACTATGGAGCAGTTGAATGAGCTGGGTTAAAATCATGAACATTATGAGGTTACAATGCAGCAGCTGAATGAGCTGGGTTAGAATCAGTGACATTGTGAAGTTACTATGTAACAGTTGAACGAGCTGGGTTAGAATCAGTGACATTGTGAAGTTACTATGTAACAGTTGAATAAGCTGGGTTAGAATCAGTGACATTGTGAAGTTACTATGTAACAGTTGAATGAGCTGGGTTAGAATCAGTGACATTGTGAAGTTACTATGTAACAGTTGAATGAGCTGGGTTAGAATCAGTGACATTATGAGGTTACTATGTAACAGTTGAATGAGCTGGGTTAGAATCAGTGACATTGTGAAGTTACTATGTAACAGTTGAATAAGCTGGGTTAGAATCAGTGACATTGTGAAGTTACTATGTAACAGTTGAATGAGCTGGGTTAGAATCAGTGACATTATGAAGTTACTATGTAACAGTCGAACGAGCTGGGTTAGAATCAGTGACATTGTGAAGTTACTATGTAACAGTCGAATGAGCTGGGTTAGAATCAGTGACATTGTGAAGTTACTATGTAACAGTCGAATGAGCTGGGTTAGAATCAGTGACATTGTGAAGTTACTATGTAACAGTTGAATGAGCTGGGTTAGAATCAGTGACATTGTGAAGTTACTATGTAACAGTTGAATGAGCTAGGTTAGAATCAGTGACATTGTGAAGTTACTATGTAACAGCTGAATGAGCTGGGTTAGAATCAGTGACATTGTGAAGTTACTATGTAACAGTTGAATGAGCTGGTTTAGAATCAGTGACATTGTGAAGTCACTATGCAGCAGTTGAATGAGCTGGGTTACAATCAGTGACATTGTGAAGTTACTATGCAGCAGCTGAATGAGCTGGGTTAGAATCAGTGACATTGTGAAGTTACTATGTAACAGTTGAATGAGCTGGGTTAGAATCAGTGACATTGTGAAGTCACTATGCAGCAGTTGAATGAGCTGGGTTAGAATCAGTGACATTGTGAAGTTACTATGTAACAGTCGAATGAGCTGGGTTAGAATCAGTGACATTGTGAAGTCACTATGCAGCAGTTGAATGAGCTGGGTTAGAATCAGTGACATTGTGAAGTTACTATGTAACAGTTGAATGAGCTGGGTTAGAATCAGTGACATTGTGAAGTTACTATGTAACAGTTGAATGAGCTGGGTTAGAATCAGTGACATTGTGAAGTCACTATGCAGCAGTTGAATGAGCTGGGTTAGAATCAGTGACAGTCGAACGAGCTGGATAATAATGACAGAAATTTCACTATTTATAATTTCAGCTCTTTAAAACTGGAACAGGAGCAGTTGCCCGGTCAACAAATGTAAAAAAAAAAAAAAAAAAAAAATATGAGGTTACTGTGTAGTAGATGAATAACTGGGTTATACTCAGGGACATTATGAGGTTGCTATGTAGTAGCTGAATTAGCTGGATAATAATCACTGACATTATGGGGTTACTATGTAGCAGTTAAATGAGCTGGGTTATAGTCGGGGACATTATGAGGCTACTATGTCGCAGCTGAATGTGCTGCATGGGGGTGTGGGCCGTATGCAATATAGTATAGATGCTAAATGTGTTGATTTAGTTAATAGAAAAATTAGGAAGCTAGAAAGAGACATCCATGAATACCAGAATAACTTTAACACAAGTTATCCTAAACCACATAACCAGCACGTTTTTAACGGGGATTATGGACAGAAAAAGTTCAGTGGAAATAAGAGAAACTACAAGAGTTGGGGAAAATATTAATGACCTGGATGGGTTTGAGGAAGAAAGGCCCTTGCGTAGATCAGAAAGGATAAAGAATAAGGGTGATTACAATTATCAACACCAGAACTATAAACAGAGTTATAATCAGAACCAGAATTTTCAATGGAGAGGTGGGAAGAAGGACAGATATTATATGGAGAAGAACACACTCAAGTCCCTCCCACCTCTGCACACATGGCGAATGAAATAGGAGAATACAAAAGTTCTTTTAACAATTTCACTATTTATAATATCAGCTCTTTAAAACTAGAACAGGAACATTTCACTTTATTTCCCAAAGGGCTTAAATACATTCCTAGGAAAAAAGGAGACGTGGCAAGGATACTTACGGATCTTAAAAATTTTTTTACGAAAATTTAGGTTTGCTTATTAATCATGACAACAACACTAACTTAAATGAATTTCACAAACGAAGCATTATTAACCCCCATTACATCCCCAATTAAGAAATTTGGAAAAAGTTAGAGAAAGAAATTAGGGAAAAGTATCAGCACATTCACTTTAAAGGAAATTTAAGTGAGAAAGAAAAACAAGTATTAAATAACTTAAGAAGGGACAAAGAAATAAGGGTTATGAAACCCGATAAGGAGGGAGGAATAGTACTTATGGACAACATGTCATATGAAGGGAAAGTGAATGACTTATTAAAGGACACCACGAGATACGCTATTGTGTCAAGAAATGAAACTAATATTGGTTACAGCAACATAGATATTGTTCTGAAGGACCTTTTGTTGGAAGGACTAATAGATCAGAAAACACGTAGTTACTTAACAGTAGAGAAGCCTAGAATCCATCAGCATTTGGAATACCCAAGACCCATAAAGAGGAGAGAAATCCCCCATTGAGATTCATAGTTTCTGCAGACGGTTCCAAGACTTTACCTTTAGCCAAATATATTGACAAGAAATTGAAGAAAATATGCCTTAAAAGGAAAAATATTCTTAAGGATTCTTGGGACCTGTTAAAGGAAATAGATAGGAATTCTGAAGTTTCAAATCCTATATTTATTACTATTGATGTAATAGATCTCTTTTCTAGTATTCCACATTTAGAAGGGTTAAAAATGTTAGAAGAAATATTATACGAGGATATGGAAATTAATAATGAAGAAAGGTTGACATGTTTACAGCTGATGTATTTAGTACTGAAGCATAACTATTTCTTTTTTCAAGGAGAATTTTACCACCAGATCAAGGGAGAAGCAATGGGGCCGGCTTGCGCCCCATGTATGCTAATCTTGTACTGGCTAGATGGGAGGAGAAATCCATTTTGAACTCCCCTTTCAACACCTTTTGGCATCTTTATAAGCATTTCCTGGATGACATTTGTATATTATGGATAGGAGATACTGATGTCACTACAAAATTCATGGAAATGATGAAAAATTTCACATGGAATATAAGGAATGACACCCTTCAATGCCTAGACATAGAAATATACAAAAAGAAAAAGTGTTTTCATTCAAAGGTGCTCAGAAAAATACATACACAAATTCTTTTTTACACTTTAATAGTGCCCACCCGTTTCACTGTAAGAAAAATATAGTGAAAGGGCAATTTGTCAGAGGAAGCCGAATGACATCAGAGGAATGTGAATTTAACAACGAGGTAGATTTCCTCATTAAGATGTTCAGGGAAAGAGGTTAGCCTGAGGAAATGCTGAAAGAGGTAAGGAAAGAAGTGAGCTTAAAAAGGGACTCGCACTTTAAACCGATTTTAGGGGACACGAATGATAAAAACAATACCAAAGAACTTGACAATGGAAATCAACACACTAACGATTTCAATCATGCCATGGTTTTGGAATTTAATGCGAGTACCCCACACATTAGGGAAATTATTGAAAAAGAATGGTCAGGGTTTATAAGTATCACAGACCTAAAAGGGCTTCCATCGAGTGATAGATTTGTGTATAGCAATTCAGTAAACTTAGAAAACTTGCTAGAGAACGTTACAGAAAATAATAACAGACAAAGAATAGGCACTTTTAGATGTAGACAGTGTAGTCAGTGCAAATATGTAATAAATAAAAGTGAAATTTATTTACGTAGTAGAGGTACATTATTGATAAGTAAGGGATTTTTCAACTGTGAATCTTTTGGACTGGTTTATTTGGTTACGTGTGAGGTTTGTGGGTCCTTCTATATTGGAAAGACAGAAAGAAAACTAAAAAGAAGGACCTACGAACACTTAAATGATATCAAGAATAAGAAAGAAACCACTGCCATGTACAAACGCAGCATGGGATGTAGAGAGGCAAAATTATCCTTCTTTATCCTTGAGGGGGTGAAAAAAGACATCAGAGAGGGCCTTTGGGAGGAGAGGATTGAATTACAAAGAAATGTGGTGGCAATTGACACTGGAGGCAGCATCTCCACCCTGGCCTAAATGAGACCATCTCTATTAAATCCTTGTTAAAACGAGAGCTGCTAAATTGTAAAAGAAAGAAAAACTGTTAGAATACCTTTTCTATGTCTTTCTTTTCATTGTGTTTAATAGTGGTGCATATGTTTGGCCACAAGAGGGAGCTTGAACACTTCATAGGTTCATACTAGGCTATCTGCCCAAGGGCATTTATAAGCCTAACCCATAGTTATTTGGCTTTCGCCACCCCTTTTGTTTGAATAAAACTATGCCTATTATTTTGCTGTGCCTCTGTCTAGCAGTGACACTGAAGTAATCCCTGGGGTATATCTGCGATCTCCCATCCATTGGTCAAGATTCCTCTTGAACAAGGCCAGCGAGGTGCTCTGCCTCACATGTACCGGGATTTTGTTTCACAGCATAGGGAGTCTCTGGGTGACGAATTTGTCCCTCCAGCACGTTCTATTAATAACCGTGTCAAGGTTTAAGTCTCCCGCCCTTGTGGTTCTGAGGGATCTAGATTTTTTGAGGTGAAGCATATTCATCAAATCTGGGTTTGACATGGCCTTATATGTCAGGCACAGGTCACCTCTGAGCAAGCGGTATGAGACTGAATAGAGCTGGAGTTCTTTGTCGGGCAGCATAAGACATTTTTGAGACTGAGGAACTTTTGGGGCCTTTCCAGCTGCTGCAGGTGTCGGGTCAGATACATTCCGAATGGGGCATTGTACTCAATCATAGGTCTAATGAGTGATGAGTACAGGGGGACGATGACCTCCCTTGATCTAGATGTGAATCCCTTCATGATCAGGTGGGCAATGTAGAAGGTTTTCCTAACTACTTTAGCAACATGAGTGTCAAACAAAAGGCTACTGTCAACCTGGGTCCCCAGATCCCTGATGACTTCTTCTGTGCTCAGTGGATTGCCACCTATATGGTAGCTAGGGGTAACCTTGTTTTCCCGAAGGGTATGACTATGCATTTCTTGGCGTTTAACTTTAGGCCATGGCTCTGGCACCAGTTATCTGTTTCTGTGAGGCCCTTCTGAAGGATATCTGTGTCAGATGTGTTTTTGACTATGGCGCCCAGTTTGCAGTCATCTGCAAACTTTGTCAGCCATAACCCTCCTGTGTTTGCTTATACTTCAGAAAAGTAGATGCCGAACAAGAGTGGACCCAGGACTGAGCCCTGTGGGACACCACTTGTGACAGGCTTCGAGTCTGACATGGCTCCAGCAACTCTGACCCTGTGGGTTCTGTCACTTAGCCAGTTTGCAACCCATCTTGTGATGTATGGGTTTACATTCAAGCTGATGAGTTTTTCGATGATACCTGAGTGGGGTATTGTGTCGAAGGCCTTTGCCAGGTCGAGGTAGGCTGTATGGACTGCCTTTCCCTCATCAATGGCCTTGGTGACTGTCTCGAAAAAGTCAACCAAGTTTTAAAGGCATGATCTGCCTTTGACAAAGCCAAACTGGGTTGGATCCAAAGTCTGCAAGTTCCCCATGTCTTTATTTATGAGTTCCATTATGATCCTCTCCATGGCTTTGCAGATAAGGCTTGTCAAGCTAATGGGATGGTAATTACCAGGGTCGGTGGAGGCACCGCCCTTGTGAAGTGGGACCACAGTTGCCGTGCGCCACTCCTTGGGTACGTATCCAGTGTTAAACAGCAAATGCATATTTTAAACTAATACATTATGGTTTTTATACCATGTTTTAAACTATGTTATTTAACATGTTTTTAACTCAAGTTTCTTAACAATGTATCATTGGAATCAAGTTTTTAATAGAGACAAGTTTTTAATGTTTATTTAAGACCATAAAAATATTTTTTTTATATTTAAATACATATGCAAGCTAAGGGAGCTTTAAATCTTTAATGAGGTAATTGTGAATGTTATTTAAATGATTTTAAGTCTGATAGGTTGGAATGCTTTTAGCAGGAAACTAATGTGTTTAAATAAAGACTGATTCAGTAATGTCATTATATGAAGAAGTTACAGCTACTGTGATGAAAAATGTGTAAGAGATTTTCTGCGTTTATGCTTTTCACTGAGTTGTTCTGCAAGTTGGAATAAAAGCACAACAGAACGCTTCGTTTTCCCTGGATGTTTTTTTCATTTTATTTTCCTAGTTGAATGAGCTGGGTTATAATCAGGGGTATTATGATGTTACTATGTAGCAAATGAATGAGTTGGTATGGAGAAAATCGATATATGTGCAGTAACAGAAACCTGGTTAAAGGCTGCGGAGAGGACCCCAGCACTACCAGGCTACAACTCATACCATACATTTTATTTTTTATTTTTATTTTATTTTACATTTGTTTACTGGGCTGGTACAGCTAGATATATGTCCATTTTCAGCAGAGGCCCGGGGAGAAAAGCTCCAAATACAGACATTAATATCAGACTTTACAAATTTAGTTCATTGAAAAAAAATATATAATAGTATTAGCATTAGCATGTTCTTACAGAAGCAACAATTAGAAATTAATTACAGAGTAAGGGTATACAAATTACGCATGACAGTAGAAAAGATTTAGTGCAAGATTTGTATGAAGGAGAATTGAAAGAACTAGTAGCACATCGAAAGCTAGTCAGGGTTAGTGCAGGAGCAGAGCCAGTGAGTTTTGAGGTGAGTTCTGAGTTGGGATTTGAAACAGGGAAGAGAAGAGATAGCAGTGAGGCTGTCAGGAAGAGAGTTCTAGGCTTTACCTATTGTGTTTGAGAACAAGTATTTACCTGCCAAGTTATTGGATTTGCAAGTTGATATAAAAAGTTTGTTAGAAGAACGTAGGCTTTTGAGGTTGCAGTAAGGAGTGATAAGGGAGGTGAGTATAGGGGTGTTAGTAGGTTTGTAGAGGGTTTTATAGGCTAAGGAGAGCTGGTGATATAAGACTAGAGTTTGCAATTCAAGCCATCCTAATTGCTTTAAGTTTATGCAGTGGTGGGTTCTAAAAGTAGAGGCAAATCTGACAATACTGTTATAGGCAACAGCCAGTTTGCAGTGGTTAGATTTGGACAGGTGTGTGTAAATAGGGGAGGCATAAATGAGGGCAGAAATAAGATGGGAATGGGCAATGGAAGTTCTGGTGAGTGGGGTGAGGAATGGGTTAGTTCTATACAGGGAGCCTAGTTTGCTGTTAACGTGATATACAATAACCTATGCTTTGACTATCTCTACTCAGAGGAGCTTGGTAGGGGGTCAGGTGATATGTTAGTGCCATTACTAGACAAGACAGAGACGTTGAGAGGAGAGGCTTTTCAGGTGGGGGAGAGCAGTAACAGTTTGGTTTTCTTGGGGTTTAGGATTAAGCATCATTTTAGGAACCATGTTTCAATGGTTTGGAAAGTCTGTTGGGTGATAGAGTGCAGTTCGGAGGGGGATGAAGCAGAACAAATCAAAGTAGAATCAGCATATTGTATACAGGTTGCAGAGGGAATATTGGTATGAAGATTATTAATAAAAATAGAAAACAGAAGGGGGCCAAGTATTGAACCTTGTGGGACACGGAGGGCAATGGGCAGGTGGTTGGATAAGTTATTGTGCCAGAGCACAGCCTGTTGTCTGTTATGAAGATAGGAGTGGAGCCACATTATAGCTCTTGAGTCTAGTGAGAATGTTTTAAGTAAATTTAAGAGTATCTGGTGATTAACCATATCAAAGGTTTTGGATAGGTCAATAAAGAGAGCAGAGGTAAGGATATTATTATTTTGATTTTTGTTGATGCAATCAGTAAAGGAAAGGAGTGCTGAAGTGGTGCTGTAGAAAGGTCTGAAGCCATGTTGACAGTCAGCAAGTGAGTTGTTATTCAACAGGTGATTAAAAAGTTGTTTTTGGATGCATTTTTCCATGATTTTAGACAGGGGGAGAGTAGGGCTTTGGGTCGGAAGCTTGAGAGTTCTGTTGAATTTCCATCTTTATGCAGGGGAATGATATGTGAAATTTCCAGACAGAATTTATATAGCCTTCGACAATGGTTTTGTTAATGAGAATGGAAATGGGATAGGCTAGTGGTTTGGCTGCAGTTTTTAGATACTGAGCAGGCAGAAGGTCAGCAGATGGAGAGGAGGCTTTAAGTCTGTGGAGAAGAGAAGAGATGAGTGATGTAGGTACTGGTTGCAGTTGAAATGTGGGAATAGAAGTGTTAGGGGAGGTGGACTGAGTGGTGATATTGGGGGATAGTTGATTAGCTAGAGACTGGACAATTTCACTAAAGAATGTATTGAAGGCATCAGTGGTTTGTTTAGGGTTGTTTTGGGAAGTGTCTATGGTGCAAGGGGTGTCAGAGTGGCCAGGTTTTAATAGACTATTTATTCCTGCCCAGAACGTTTGTGGATTATTTTGGTTAGCTTGTTGTAAATGGCAGTAGTAGTTTCTTTTATCTAGAAGTACAGCTTTTTTAGTGGAGTTTCTAATTTGTCTAAAATTAAGTTAGTCAGTGGGATCTTTAGTGCTATGGTATTTGGTCCAGAGTTTATTTTTCAGAATACTTTTATGCTGTGTATCTTTTGAGAGCCAAGGGACAGGTTTTGAGCTAATTTTAATAGATCTTAAGGGAGCATCAGAGTCTAGAATAGAAAGGAACTTGGAGTTGAAGTAAGCTACAGCATCATCCAGAGGCAGTAGTTTAAGAGGGGACCAGTTGCAAGCATTGAGTTCTGCTAGGAAGCTTTCAGGGCTAAAGTTTTTATTTGTTCTGAACATTTTGTATTTAGTTAGGTTAGGGGTAACAGTTTTATGTCTGATTAGGTAAGTAAGAGCATTTTTACTTAAATCATCTGGCAGTGTCCCTACTGTGTAAGTATGGTGGTGACAATTTATCAGAATCCAATCCAATATGCTTTCTTTAGATTTGTTATTTCTAGTTGGGTCACGAATGGTTTAAGAAAAACCATGAATATTTAGGAGGGAGGGTGGATGTAGAGAGGTGCAGGTTTTCCAGTCGATACTGACATCGCCCAGGACTATAGTTTCTTGTGGGAATTGTATAGCAAGCCAGCTAAGGATCTCTTCTAGGGTATTAATGTTATTTCCAGGGGGGTGGTAGGTGCAGGCTATATAGGTGGATTTGTGGGAATTAAGCTGGAGGATTTCAGCATTACTTAGAGGGAGGTTTTTCATGGATGACAGTAATGTGCAAACTGGTTTTATAAAGAATTGCTATCACACCACATTTTGGCCACAGAACCCAAACCGAAATACAAAAGGCAGGGGTGTAGCCATACTCATCAAGGATACCCACACCTCCAGGTTAGTGGTCCAGCATGATGCTTCAGAGATCATCCACATGCTGGGCAAAACTGCAATTCAAATTTTAGCTTGCTACAGATCACCCACTGTCCCAGGACCCCCATTCCACATTTCTGGAAACACTGGGAAACAAAGGTCCTACCAAACACCCTAATATTGGGTGATTTCAATTACCCAAACATTAACTGGTAGAACTACTCAAGTATTAACTCCCTTGCCCAACATTTCCTAGAATTTATAAACTCAAATGCCCTGGTTCAACTGGTCAACAGTCCTACCAGAGGTTTATAGGTTTATAGGTTTATAGATTAGTACTAAGCTAACTGCCCTCGCAAGCCATTTTAAGCTTAGCCAATTATCCCTTGTGAGACTCAAACCCTGCACCTTGTGTTTGTAAGGCAAACACCTTAACCATTAGGCCACCCTCCCAACCTTGGCAATTTTTCTTTCAAAGCTCGCCTTGGATGATTTTATGAGGGATCATAGTTTCTTGATGATACTGATCAGTGATGTCTTCCCTTGTTGGGATTTTACTCTCTTCTGTACTAGTTTCCTCCTTCTATTGTATAGCTTGTTTATGGCCGGAGTCCACTAGACTGGTTTCCTTTTATTGGAGGAGTGAGTCTTGGTTTTACTTGGGACGGCACGATCCATGCAAGGTGACAACATATATGACCTGGTCATCACCAACATGGGCGACCGGTGTTCCACACCAGAGGTCAACCCCTCGCTGGTTAGATCTGACCTAAACAAATCACTTTGGATATCCACATTCCACCCCCACCCCTGGACAAGGAAACCACCATGAAAAACTTTTCAAAAGCAAACTTCACGTTACGTAAGACCACGGTGGAAAGTTTCAAAGCCCCCATGCTAAAGGATAATGCTGTCCAAGCTGCAAAATCTTTTACTAATGCATTCTACGGGCACCTACAAGACTGCATGGATCGTGCCGTCCCAAGTAAAACCAAGACTCACTCCTCCAATAAAAGGAAACCAGTCTAGTGGACTCCGGCCATAAACAAGCTATACAATAGGAGGAAACTAGTACAGAAGAGAGTAAAATCCCAACAAGGGAAGACATCACTGATCAGTATCATCAAGAAACTATGATCCCTCATAAAATCATCCAAGGCGAGCTTTGAAAGAAAAATTGCCAAGGACTCCAAAGATAATCACAAGGCATTCTTTAGCTATGTCAAGAATCTAAGTGGCAATGCTCAGATCTGCTCAGAGTTAGTGCAGAATGGCACAAAATACACTGAACTGACCGATATAGCCAACATCCTGGCAGACAGGTTCAGCGCAAACTTCACCCCCCCACCCCCAAAAGGGCCCATAACTATACCACAAGAATGCAGAGTCCCTGAAATCACAGACACTCAGGTTAAAACAGCCTTGTCCAAAGCCAAAAGCACAGCATCAATGGGACCAGACGGTGTCCCAGGCTGTGTCCTACATGAGCTCAAAGAGAAACTAACCCCTCACCTAAACACACTGTTCAAACTCAGCCTCTCCACAGGCTACGTACCCATAGAGTGGCCACAGCTATGGTTATTCTGCCCCACAAAGATGGAGCCACAACAGACCTCAGGAACTATCACCATACAAGCCTTACTAGCTTGGTCTGCAAGGCTATGGAGCGCATCATCATGGAACTCATTAACAGAGACATTGGGAACCTCCAAACACTGGACCCTACTCAGTTCGGCTTTGTTAAGGGCAGATCATGCCTCCTAAACCTGGTGGATGTCTTTGAGACAGTTATCAAGGCTATAGAGGAGGTAAAGGTGGTACACACAGCCTACCTAGACCTCGCTAAGGCCTTCAACACCTTTCCCCATTCTGGTATTATAGACAAGCTCCATACTAAGAAAGAAACAACCAAAAGCAAAAAAACCGAACAAATGGACAGGAAGCAAGCAGAAAAATAAATTGTCAAGAAGCACGAGTTTACCTAGGTTTCATCTTTAATCCGACTTCATCAGAACACAACTGATACAAAAAACTGCAAACTTTATATACACACCTAAAAATGACATCATCAACTATCAATTTACCAATTAAATAATTATATGATAGTATTTGTAACTTCAAAAGTAGGCCAGCATACAAATTAAAACACAACATCACTAAAAACATAATTATGAACCTGAATAAAAACCTTAATACTAAATAAACAGTATTAAATCATATACTGCTATTATTAAAGAAGTTTCATCAGGTACTGCTATTATTAAAGAAATTTAAATACACTCAAAAAAGTACCTGTGAACAATGAACAACCAATAATAAGAAAATGAAGAAAAAGAATATGTAATAAAATATAAAAAAATATGAAAAAATAAATAAATAATAAAATAATAAAAAAATAATAAAAATGACAATAAAACAGGGTGAATGTTGTTCAACCCAAAATATTTTTCAATTTTAAAATGGGCAGGATACTAATACTATTTATTTAGTATTAAGGTTTTTATTCAGGTTCATAATTATGTTTTTAGTGATGTTGTGTTTTAATTTGTATGCTGGCCTACTTTTAAAGTTACAAATACTATCATATAATTATTTAATTGGTAAATTGATAGTTGATGATGTCATTTTTAGGTGTGTATATAAAGTTTGCTGTTTTTTGTATCAGTTGTGTTCTGATGAAGTCGGATTAAAGACGAAACCTAGGTAAACTCGTGCTTCTTGACAATTTATTTTTCTGGTTGCTTCCTGGACTCCATTTGTTCGTTTTTTTTGCTTTTGATTATAGACAAGCTCACCAGCCTGAACATAAACCCCTACATCACAAGATGGGTTGCCAACTGGCTCACAGACAGAACCCACATGATGACAGTTGCGGGAGCTAGGACCAACTCTAAACCAGTTACAAGTGCCGTTCCCCAGGGCTCAGTCCTAGGACCCCTCCTGTTAAGCATATATTTCTCAAAGGTACAGGCAAGCACAGGAGGACTATGGCTGACCAATTTCACAGGCAGCTGCAAACTAGGGCCTATAACTGACTCTCTGGCTGACACAGACATCTTCCAAAAGGGTCTCACTGAGACAGATACCTGCTGTCAAACTCATGGCCTCAAGCTAAATGCCAAAAAGTGCATAGTCATCCCTTTTGGAAAAAACAAAGTATCCACAAACTACCACATAGGTGGTAGTCCCCTAAGTATGGAAGACGTAATAAGGGATCTGGGGACCAAAGTAGATAGTAATCTCACCTTTGATAATCACATTGCCAAAGTGGTTAGAAAATCTTTCTATGTGGCCCACCTAATCACAAAAGGGTTTGCATCTAGATCAAAAGAGCTCATTGTGCCCCTCTACTCATCACTCATCAGACCCATCATATAGAGTACAACGACCCATTTGGGATGTACCTTACAAGACACCTACAACAGCTGGAAAGACCACAAGTACCTCACCAAGCTCGACTGAAGAAACTCCAGCTGTACTCAGTTGCATACCGTCTACTCAGAAGTGATCTCTGCCTGACACACAAGGCCATGTCCAACCCAGAATTGATTGACATGGTCCACCTAAAGAAAACCTTATCCCCTCGAGCCACACGCTCTAGGGATCTAAACCTCACCACAACAATAAATAGGATGTGCTGGAAGAATAGATTCCTGTCCCAGAGACTTCCCATGCTTTGGAACAAGATTCCAATCTACATTTGTCAGAGCTTCTCGCTAACACTCTTCAAAAGAAACCTTGACAAGTGGATGGGAAACAGAAAATTTTCCCCGGGGATCACTTCAGTGGCTCTGCTGGACAGAGGCACAAGGAACTAATCTAAGGGGGTGGTGAAAGCCAACACATTCTGGCTAGGTTTATAAATGCCTTCGGGCAGATAGCCTAGTACCTACCTATGAACCTATGAATGAGCTGGATTATAATCAGGGACATTATGAGGTTACTATGTAGCAGCTGAATGAGCTGGATTATAATCAGGGACATGATGAGGTTACTATGTAGCATCTGAATGAGGTGGGTTATAATTGGGGACATGATGAGGTTACTTTGTAGCAGCGGAATGTGCTGGGTTATAATTGGGGACTTGAGGTTACTATGTAGCATCTGAATAAGGTGGGTTATAATTGGGGATATTATGAGGTTACTATGTAGCAGATGAATGAGCTGGATTATAATCAGGGACATTATGAGGTTACTATGTAGCAGCGGAATGATCTGGATTATAATCAGGGACATGATGAGGTTACTTTGTAGCAGCTGAATGTGCTGGATTATAATCAGGGACATTATGAGGTTACTATGTAGCAGCGGAATGATCTGGATTATAATCAGGGACATGATGAGGTTACTTTGTAGCAGCTGAATGTGCTGGATTATAATCAGGGACATGATGAGGTTACTATGTAGCAGCTGAATGATCTGGATTATAATCAGGGACATGATGAGGTTACTATGTAGCAGCTGAATGTGCTGGATTATAATCGGGTACATGATGAGGTTACTATGTAGCATCTGAATGAGGTGGGTTATAATTGGGGACATTATGAGGTTACTATGTATTGGAAGTATGTTAGTAAGAGTTGATAGAGATTGGTGTATATCACTGCATGGTACAGTTGATTATATCTTTGATATTTGAATCTTAGAGCATGTTGTGCATTTTTGCTTAGGGTACTTTATAAACTTTCATGAAGCAGAGCTGGAAAGAAAATCAGATGAAGTTACAGGCTAAGGCTATGAAAGGTAAAATGATAGAAGACTAAGAGATTATACAGATAAGTTGAAATAGCAATTTAATTTCGGTTTCTAACAGTTATACCACATTCAGACAGAAGGCATTTACATACTCCGTATGTACTACTGATGTTTTTTATATTCTGCGGTACTGTACATTTTATATGCTGCAAGATTTACAGTAACATTTTTATGTAAAAGACTATAATGGCTTCAGTTTTATACCACTTCTCTGCAGTGCAGTAATGCGCAAGTTGATTTAATGGCTTCAGTTTTATATCACTTCTCTGCAGTGCAGTAATGCGCACGTTGATTTAATGGCTTCAGTTTTATACCACTTCTCTGCAGTGCAGTAATGCGCACGTTAATTTAATGGCTTCAGTTTTATATCACTTCTCTGCAGTGCAGTAATGCGCACGTTGATTTAATGGCTTCAGTTTTATATCACTTCTCTGCAGTGCAGTAATGCGCACGTTGATTTAATGGCTTCAGTTTTATACCACTTCTCTGCAGTGCAGTAATGCGCGTTGATTTAATGGCTTCAGTTTTATACCACTTCTCTGCAGTGCAGTAATGCGCGTTGATTTAATGGCTTCAGTTTTATACCACTTCTCTGCAGTGCAGTAATGCGCACGTTGATTTAATGGCTTCAGTTTTATACCACTTCTCTGCAGTGCAGTAATGCGCACGTTGATTTAATGGCTTCAGTTTTATACCACTTCTCTGCAGTGCAGTAATGCGCACGTTGATTTAATGGCTTCAGTTTTATACCACTTCTCTGCAGTGCAGTAATGCGCACGTTGATTTAATGGCTTCAGTTTTATACCACTTCTCTGCAGTGCAGTAATGCGCACGTTGATTTAATGGCTTCAGTTTTATACCACTTCTCTGCAGTGCAGTAATGCGCACGTTGATTATGATTATGCTTGCTTGCGCTGTGTATAATGCCTTTGCTACACGTACTTGCATTTTGCTTGCGAACTGCAGATATCAGTAACATTAGAGCTACTCACAATGCATGACAATGAATTGGTAATTACCTGTACAACACATGTAAGAATCTTGTTTTTACTTGAAATGTTTGCAGTAAGAATGACTGTATGACTTAGTGGCAGGTCTGAATCATCAAATTTTCTACAGAGTAGGTGTTGGATACTATTAACGGCAAGTATATACAAAGTGAAAATGTGACCTTGTGACAGGTTATGGGGTTGTAATTTATTTCCTTTATTTTCTGTGCTCTAGATTATATTTACAGACACTGGAAGACAGATAAACTCTTTGCACAACTGTTTCTGAATGGTTGCAACCCAATGCTTATTAAAAGATGTACCGAACTTCCACAGGCTTTTAGTGCCTTAAAAGATGAGAAACTAGACAGCGGCAATTCACTGTCTGCAGAAATCAAGGTAAGAGCATCTAAAGAACAAAATGATAGTCTAGCAGCATTTATATTCATTGTCTTACATTGTGCTGCTATTTGGATGGTATTTGCTTCTCTGAGCTGAGTAAGGCTTAATGCAGGAAACAACTCATTAATAAATATTTTGTGCTGCAGTGATTCTGTTCTGAAGTCATTGTACAAAAGTCACATCTGACGTTGTTTTTGTAAAGCTCACAAAAGCCTCTGACTCTAGGTTTTTCTCATTCTCAGTCTGACTACAGGGCAGAAAGTGCAATTGTACATGACTTATTAGCATGAAGGTGTCTGACTCCATTATTTGGCATAACATTCCATCAAGCTCTTCAGCCGAGAGCTAAAAGACATTATGTCTTGGTTTCTTCAAGGCATTTTCCTTGTGCCATTATTTTATCTAATGTGTGCATGAATCAAAATGTACAGCTAACCTGTAAACAGATGTCCTACTCTACACCATGAGTGATTTGTCTCTACTACATACTGCAAGCATTTCTACCCCACTTAACATCAACCTACATAACTTCTCACAACTAATCAACTCTATTACACACCCATCAAAAAATCTCCCCACCGGCAGTATCCTAGACTGGATCTTAGTATCTCATCCCCACTATTTCTCAGACAGTGGAACTCTTCCCGATCCCCTTGGTGACCATATACCCATCTTCACTCACCAACTCCCCTTAACCCAACATCGTACCCATAACTATATTACAACATGTAATCATAAAAACTTTAATCCATCTACCTTTACTAACTCCCTAAAAACAATAAACTGGAATTGTCTAAAAACACTACCATTAGATGATGCTGTTGCCCACTTCAACACCACATTCCTAAAACTACTAGATGTCCATGATCCTCTAAGAACTAAAAGAATAAAAACTAAAACTGCTCCATGGCTCACCAAAAATACACTAGCTACTATGTGGAAAAAAGACAGTCTGGGCTAAATACCAGAAAAATAAGACCCCCCTCATCCATAATGAACATAAAACTCAGGGTAAAAAAACTTATCTCTGATCGACAAAATTACTTCTTCACACTTCAAAACAACAACAAATCAAATCCTCAAAAATTCTGGAAAGGCATCTCCACTCTACTTCATCCCAGTAAAATAGTCACCCCAACCCCTGACCCTAATGCCACTGATACAGACTTAGCTACTCCATTCAATTCTTTTTTCATTGAATCTATTTCCAAATTAACCTCTTCTTTCTCCTACAACACACACTCCAACTCACCTCCATCTTACCCCAACTACACTCAACCCAACACTAACCAATGCCACACTGATATCTACTAACTCTTTACCATCCACCTCCTCTCCTACTCTCATTCCCTCCACATCTTCCCCACCCCCTCTAATATACACCTGCTCTCTTACTCTCTCTTCCTCCTCATCCTTTTCAACCCCTAACACCCCCTCTCCACACTCCCCTCCATTCCCACTAAAACGTATACCCACATCTACCATACAAAAACTCCTTCAGAAACTAAAACCATGCACCAATGCTCCTGAGGACATTCCTTCTTACTTTCTTAGCTTAGCTGCTGAAGCAATTGCCTACCCCATTAGCATACTAATCGACCGCTCAATTCAAGAAGATATAGTTCCCCAAATCTGGAAAAAGGCCTTCATCATACCTTTACATAAAGGTGGCAACAACAACAATGTTTCCAACTTCCGCCCCATTGCTATCCTATTTCCCATCTGTAAACTCTTGGAAAGGTGCTTCCAACTTCAACTCCTACCATATCTCATAGATAACAACCTACTTTCTCCTACACAACATGGATTCAGACCAAATCACAGCACAATGACAGCACTCCTCTCCTTTCTAGAAACTGTAAATAGTGCCCGGGACTCTGGCCAAATTGTCTCTACCCTTCTACTTGACCTCTCTAAAGCCTTTGATACTATATCACATAGTCTGCTTCTAACCAACCTCTCCAAGCTTAACCTATCTCCCTCTACTTTGAACTGATTCTCTAGCTACCTATCTAATAGACATCAAGCAGTCAAATGGAAAAAGGCAACCTCCTCATTTCTTAACACCCCGACTGGTGTCCCCCAAGGCTTCATATTAGGTCCCCTCCTTTTCAATATATTTATAAATGATTTCCACAAAGCTATCCCTCTCTCCAATATCATCCAATATGCAGATGATTCGAGCATTATCTGCACTGCCTCAACTATCCCTACTCTCATAAAGCTAACTCAGGATGCATTTTCTACCATTGAACTATGGATGAAAACAAATCACCTAGCACTCAAACCCGCTAAAACCAAATTAATGATATTCACCCCTTCTAAACTCAACTCTCTCAATACAAACACATTCTCTATTACTAGTGAGAATAACTTTCCACTGGAACTAGTGACAGAGACCAAATTACTTGGGAGTCCAAATTGATAACCAACTAAAATTCAACTCCCATCTACAACTAAATATTAAAAAAACATCAAAAACTAGGGATGCTCTATCGAAAGCACTACCTTACAACTGCCACTAAAATCACTCTCTCTACTTCCTTTCTTATCCCCTCCCTTCTCTATGGAGCTCCACTACTAACTAATCTACAAATTTCCCTGAAAAAACAACTTTCCACCTGCTACATTAAAATTGCCAAGTTTGCTACCAACCAAAAGTCTTGCACCCACCATTGCTCCTCTCTCCAACAACTAAAATGGCTAGAACTACCCCATCAGCTCACCTATACACAACTATCCCTTGCTCATAAACTCATTTTCAACCACTCCCTCTGTCCCTCCCTCTCTTCTGAGTTTAAAATGCACATACCTACTAAAATCTATTAGAAGTGTACAAACCAACCCGTCCCCCTGGAAAATATCTTCTCTCACATGGGTTAGCTCGCCTCTGGAACTCTCTACCTCCATCTATCCGTACTACCTCTAATCATTTTATGTTCAAACAATCTCTTCATTCACATCTACTCTCCCAGTGGGAATGCTCTTACTCCCACCCTACTTAACTACACTGAACATCCCCATTTCCTCCTACTCCTGCTTACACCCTTGATTTCTCTCTCTCATTATCCATAACTCCCACTTTCCTGTTATTACTATAGAATGTGTAAGAATACTCTACACTCTACCTCTCACATTCCTGTTATTACCATAGAATGTGTAAGAATACTCTACACTCTACCTCACATTCCTGTTATTACTATAGAATGTGTAAGAATACTCTACACTCTACCTCTCACATTCCTGTTATTACTATAGAATGTGTAAGAATACTCTACCTCTCACATTCCTGTTATTACCATAGAATGTGTAAGAATACTACACTCTACCTCACATTCCTGTTATTACTATAGAATGTGTAAGAATACTCTACACTCTACCTCTCACATTCCTGTTATTACTATAGAATGTGTAAGAATACTCTACACTCTACCTCTCACATGGAGAACTGTCTTTATGAAATAACTTTAGTAGAATTTTGAATTTATGTATAATCCCTTCTAATCTGCCATCAGTTTTTAACACTGTTACATTAATTGTAATTGTTGTGCATTACATTTGTATTTGTCTACTGTGATTTTAATAATTTTTAAGTATGTCTAATACCTAATGTAATCTATATTGTCTGGAGCTTTTCTCCCCAGGACTCTATTGAAAACGGGATCATTTTGGCCCAATGGACTATCCTGGTAAACCAACTGCAAATAAAATAAAAATAAATGCTTTTCACTTCATTGCCCTTATTTTATATTATTGTCACTGCTTGTTAACTCTTCAAGTTTTACATTCTATAGTTAGCCAGTTTATATTTCTTATATTATTGTCCTGCATCTCTTCTGCAAAGGTGGAAGACATTCCAATGAGGTTGTCAGTTTTCTGAAGTTGTATGCAAGTACTTCAATGTTATCTGACATTGTTAGGCTCAGTGGATGACTTCTTTGTAAAATGGTAAAACCATCGCCTTCCTTCTCAAAAATCTACTCACATCCCTTACTTACATGAACATTTCAAGAGTGGTAAGGTTTCCTAACACTTCAGTATTCAAGCACATATGCTTCATCAGTACATGAACAGAAATGCTTCATCCAAAAGTTTGAGCCACAGACTTTGTTTTATTGAATTATATGACTTACAATGTTTAAAACACCTTATTTTACTATTCTTGTAGCAGTGGGGGACATTTCCCCAGTCCTCCAAGTATACATCACAAACACTGCTGTCAGTATATTATTTTGAATTACACAAGGTATAGGCATCAGTCTTCAACCAGCTACATTTAACAGTCAGACTCTGTAGCACTCACATCATGAGTCATTACTGAGTGGTATTTTAGCAGTCAGATGGGCCTTGGCCTCTGTTGTTGTAACACTCACATCCTGCAGCCATTCCTGAATTGATCTTTTAGCAGTCAGATGGGCCTTAGCCTCTGTTGTTGTAACACTCACATCCTGTAGCCATTCCTGAATTGATCTTTTAGCAGACAGATGGGTCTTAGCCTCTGTTGTTCTAACACTCACATCCTGTAGCCATTCCTGAATTGATCTTTTAGCAGACAGATGGGTCTTAGCCTCTGTTGTTTTAATACTCACATTCTGTAGCCATTCCTGAATTGATCTTTTAGCAGTCGGATGGATGTCTGCATGTGTCACTGTAACACTCACATCCTGTAGCCATTGCAGCACAGCCTTATAGCTGTCAGATGGCCCTAAGGATTTACTGCTATAACACTTACATCCTGTAGCCATTATAGGGTGGCATTTAAGCAGTCAGATAGCCCTTAGCACGTGTTGTTGTTTAACATACACATCTTGTAGCCATTACAGAATGGCCTTTTAACACAGAGATGGAACTTTGCATGTGCTGTTGTAAAACACACATCCTGTAGCCATTACAGTGTGACCATTTAGTAGTCATATGACACCCTTCATGCCCTGTTGTAGAGCTCACATTCTATAGTTAATACAGCGTGATCTTTTAGTAGTCAGATGGCACCCTTCATGCCCTGTTGTAGAGCTCACATTCTATAGTTAATACGGTGTGGTCTTTTAGTAGTCAGATGGCACCCTTCATGTCCTGTTGTAGAGCTCACATTCTATAGTTAATACAGCGTGGCCTTTTAGTAGTCAGATGGCACCCTTCATGCCCTGTTGTAGAGCTCACATTCTATAGTTAATACAGCGTGGCCTTTTAGTAGTCAGACAGCACCCTTCATGTCCTGTTGCAGAGCTCACATTCTATAGTTAATACAGCGTGGCCTTTTAGTAGTCAGATGGCACCCTTCATGTCCTGTTGTAGAGCTCACATTCTATAGTTAATACAGTGTGGTCTTTTAGTAGTCATATGACACCCTTCATGCCCTGTTGTAGAGCTCACATTCTATAGTTAATACAGCTTGGTCTTTTAACATTCGGATGACCCTTTCCATGTGCTGTTGTTGCACTTACATTCTGTAGCCTTTACACAGTGACCTGTTAGCAGTGAGATGGCCCTTTGCACTCACATCATGTAAGCCATTCCAGAGGAGACTTTTAGCAGTCGGATTGGCCTTTATATTTGTTGTTGAAGCACTCACATCCTGTAGCCAATACAGAGTTATGTTTTAGCAGTCAGACTGCACTGTTGTAGCACTTAAATCCTGGAGCCAGTATAAAGTGGTCTCTTAGCAATGAGAGCCCTTAACTTGTGCTGTTGTGACACTCACATCCAGTAGCCTTTCCTGAGCAGCTATTTAGTAGTAATTTGCGCTATTGTGACACTCACATCCAGTAGCCTTTTCTGAGCAGCCATTTAGAAGTCAGATGGACCTTAGCATGTGTTGTTATAACACTCAATCCTGTAGTCGTTAGACAGTGGCCTTTTAGCAATCAGACAGCCCTTTACATATGCTGTTGTAACACTTCTATCCAATAACTACTATAAAGAGGCCTTTTAGCAGTTAGATGGATGCTCACATGTTGTTGTTGTAAAACTCCCATCCTGTAGTCATTATTTGTTATTTAATTATTTATTGATTTATTTATTGACATTTGATTACCGGGAAAGTCTGACTGGGTAGAAGCCCATTTTCAGTGGAGGCCCAGGGGAAAAGCTCCAAATTATTACAAACCATTTTAAGGACAATAACTTTACAATTTTCAAACTGTAATATGAAGTGAGAGAAAAACAGGTCTAAGGTATACTTAGAGAAAAAGTCAGAGAAGAAAATTAGACAGCAGCAAGGAAGTAGGTGAAGAGAGAGTAAGGAGGTATATGGAATGGAAACGTACTCGTTTACATTTAGTGATATCGTTTATCCTGGTCTTGAGCAAGAACAAAGACAACTTTTATCTAGAAAATCTTTCAGAGTGGTTTTGAAAGATGGGAGAGAAGGTATAGAGCTGACAGATACATGTAAGGAGTTCCAGGCCTCAGTAACCTTGTACACGTGGACACAATACCCAGCAGATGTTAGGTTTATAAATAGGAGTTTTTGGTCACTGGATCACAATGACTGATTAGGAACATAGTTGTGTTGAATGTTTTATAGTGGTGGGCAGGCAGATGGATGCTGGAAGATTTTATAGGTAGTAAGAAGTGTATATTTTATAGCTAGTTACCCATTAAATATTATTATTAGATATCGTAATTTTATATATATATATATACATCCTAAGTATAAGGAATGGAATTTTATCTTGTTTCCCATAATGTATACACAAGGTAT
This sequence comes from Protopterus annectens, assembly GCF_019279795.1. Classification (NCBI taxonomy): domain Eukaryota; kingdom Metazoa; phylum Chordata; order Ceratodontiformes; family Protopteridae; genus Protopterus; species Protopterus annectens. The sequence continues at coordinate 1,191,320,112 of NC_056737.1, forward strand.
TCTTTTATCATCCACCTCTGAAAGAACTCTTCTAGTCACAGAGAATAATTTAATGTATTGGTATCAGATGCTGTCTGACAATAAAGTAAAAAATTTAGACTTCTTAAAGCAAGAATTTGATTTGAGAGAAACATGTTGGTTAGAGATTCAAACTTTTAGACAACATCTTACTAACAAACTTGATAACAGTTAAAGAATCTGTTCCAATTCTGATTGACTACTTGATATTAAATTTACAACATAGGGTTTCTGATAAAGGTAAGCTCTCACACATACATAAAATTATTACAGATGAAACCTATTATAGTTCAGATAATTACTGGAATTATTTCATTTCCATTAATGGTGAATTACCAAAACAACAAGATAAACAATATATATTGGAATCTGCTTATAAAACTACTTCTTCTATTAATTGGAGAATTTTTACCTGGAAATTTTTACATAGATCCTTCTATACACCTTTAATGATGAATAAAATAAACAATAAAGACAACATATGTAAGAGATGTACTGTGGAAATAAATGCTGATTGGGCACATATGTTTTACGATTGCATAAAACTGAAGGAATATTGGATGTTAATCAATGATTTTTTGCAGGCTCTTTTCACAGATAATTTCATAGTCTCTAAATCACTTATATTATTTAACACCCCTGTTCCTAAATGTGTTAAAAAAGTTAAACTTCCTTTATTATGGTCAATTCTAGCAGTGGCTAGAAAAATAATAACCAGAAACTGGATTTCAGATACTCCTCCTTCATTTAATGAATTTAAAAATGTTATGATTGTTGTCATTAGTTCCATATGACACTTCAAAGTCAAGAACCGTTAGGAAAACATCTTACTATAATATATGGGATACCTTACAAAACTTGTTAAAACAGTCTTAGTTTCATTAGTAAGATTTTACAGTTTAATTAATTGATTTGATTTAGAGTGGATGTCTTTGTAAATACTTTAGTTGTTTTATCAAATGTTATAACTGTTTATATGTTAACTGCTTGCATACGATTGTTATAATATTTATTTTGTATGTTAAAACTAATAAACTTGTTTTAAAAAAAGAAGAAGTGTATATGTTAGTTGCTGTGGCAGTTCTAACCAATTTAGGCTTTTTAGCGCTATATAGTGGTGGGTTCTGAAAGGGGTATGTACTGCAAATTTAGCAGCTTTGTTTATAGCATTGTTCAAGTTGCAACTTTTGTGAAGCCTGAAGGTTAGTAAGGATGGAAGCACCATAAAGAATAGTGTGCAGGAGATAGGTAGTGGCAAGTGTAGTTTTAGTTGCATCGGTGAGAAAGTTTTTGGCTCTGTAAAGCATCCCTAGTTTTTGACGAGTTTTTCTTATGCAAATTTGTATATGCAGATCGAATGGAAGATTATCATCCATTATCACCCCTAATAGTTTGCTATGAGAAGTGACTTCAATGGCTGCATTATCAGGAGGGAGGATTTTAAATTTATTTTTTTTACATGAGAAAAGGATTTGGGAGAAAAGTAGTAGCTTAGTCTTTTTTGGGTTGAGCATGAGTTGTGAGTTATGAAGCCATGTTTCAGTGGCTGCTAAAGCTTTTTGGGTAATGTTTCAGAGGAGTACCATGTTGTCAGATGTGCAAATGAGAGTGGAATCATCTGCATATTGTATTAGGGTGGCCTGTTGTGTGGAAGTATAGAGAGTGCTGGTGAAAATGTTAAAGAGGAGGGGACCAAGGATAGAGCCTTGTGGTACACGGGTAGTGACTGTGAGATATGGAGAGAGCATGGGGTGCAATTTTAATGACTGATACCTGTTGGACAGGTAGCTTTTGAACCACACAAGGATGGGCGGAGAGAGACCTAGTGAGAACTTTTGAAAAAGGAGTTTGCTGTGACAAACTGTGTCAAAGGCTGTAGACAAGACTAAAAAATAAGGAAGAGACTAGCTTGCATTATCCTTAACTTTACTGACAGTGTCTGTGTAGGCTAGAAGGGCAATGCTAGTACTATGTGAAGGGTGGCAGCCATGTTGTACAGGGGATAGGAGTTCTTCCTGCAGGAGATAGCAGAGCAATTGTTTCTGAATACATTTTTCAAATACTCTGGTGAGGGCAGATAAGATTGCTATAGGTCTAAAGTTATTCATGTCTGTTGAATTTGCCTCATTTGTGCAGAGGGCTAATGTGTTACTTTTTCCAGAGAGAAGGAACGTGGGATTCCTGGACTGATCTATTTATAAAGATTAAGACAGAATAAGCAATGCTATTGGTTGGTATGTTTAGATACTCACTTGGAAGGTCATCAGCTGAAGAAACGCATAGTTTAAGTTTAAGAGTAGGTTTATATACAATGTGGGTACAGATTTGAAGGTGAAATTGGATGTGGTGGTGGCTGTTGGGAAGAGTAGGGATTAGATTTTGAGGAATCCATGGTTAGAGATGTTATACTATCTATAAAATAAGAGTTGAACTGTTCTGCAGTTTTGAGTAGCGAGTTATTGAGGGAGGGGTTTGGGTTGAATTTTTGGTCAAGATGCTAGATTTTTTCAATGGATGTCCAAAATGTTTTATGATTGTGTTTAGCATTATTTTGAAACTTATTATAGTATTGTTTTTTGTCTTCAGTCATTTGCTTTTTAGTCCGATTGCGAAGCATTCTGAAGTCTTCATATATTGAGGTGTTTTATATTTTTGCTGTTCTTTCCATGATTTTTTCTTTATCTTGCATTAACATTCTATTCTTTTTGGATAGCATGTTCATTTAAGAGTCAGATGACCCTTAGCAATTGTTGTAGTGCTCACTTTAGGTATAAAGACAAACCAGAAAAAAAAAACAAACTGAAAAGTTGTAATCCACACTACAGGAAGAAGGAGCCCTCACAGATGCTTGAAAAATGTTCTTTAATCCTTGACAAAAACAGTATATAAGCACTTTCATTTTAAACCATAAAACTTCATCAGATACAAATAAAAAAGACTCAAACCTGTGTTTAAATATCCTTCTGTTGCATTGAGAACACACCCCACCCCTGTTAAGTCATTTAGATTTAAAAAAAACATGTCCCTCTAATATACCAAAGAAAGAATTGTAGAAAAAAACTGGTGGAAAAATATTCCCACTTAAAAAGACTTTGGGCAGGATTCACGAAGGCTTGCACAGAGTCTAAGAGTAGTGTAAGACTCCATGCAGCCTCAGCGATCCAGGAACAGCCCTAAATCCCGTGTAAGAGACCAGCTAAAACGTCTCTTACACAGAGTGGGCGTGGATATGCTAATCACCTCACTTGCAGCTGAAAGGCATGCAAATGAGGTAGATTAGCGATCCAGGAAGCCCAAAGCAGCCCGTGTAAGAACTGTTTTAGCTGCAGAAATGTACTCAGTTGACAACTGAGTATGTTTCTGCAAAAAACACAATGGAGCCATGTCAGCTCCAAATAAAGGGTGCATATGTGTCAGGCAGCATGCCAATGGCCAAATATGTGGCCATTGGCAAGGTACCCAGATGCAAATATAAGAAATAATTTTTTTTTTTCAGCGATCGCCGATGTTTAAATGCAGCGCAGCCCCGCGCAAACAGGCTGTGCTGTATAAAACAAAAATGAAGGTTAGAAACCCACAAATGTGGGTTTTATGCAATACATGGATTTACAATGCAGGGACCAGCAGACCAAAAACAACATGGCCACCGTTTAGTGGTTGCTAAGGGGGGAAGCTGAGTCTAAGACATGTAATTAAGCATTAGTAGGCAATCTGATGTAAATGAGTGTTAGGATACTGAATTCCACTGTTACATAGCAAATGGGCACATTCTGAGTAGTGTAAGAGATGCATAAGGGGGAGGAATAGAGTAGGAGATAGGTGACATCACGGGGGGGAAGGTAGAAAGAAATGCAGTTCATTGGAGGTCAGTGTTACATGACAGATGTCAGACACATATCATGGAAAGAGGAGTGCCACAAGATAAGCATAGGAAAGTCAAGAAATGGAAGGTGTACACTGTTGCTTACACCAAAGTTTCTTGCTGGGCATGTATGCGCACCTGTGCGCACCATGAAGCACGAGTAGGGCAGTGTGCACGCATGTAAGGCAGACTGAGCATGTGGGAGCCTGCTGGCAGACTTGTAAGACTGTTTGCGCTAGTGTGCACATGTTTTAACCCGAATAAGCAGATTCTGAACCGTGTAAGCCTGTGTGCACGCGTGTAAGCCACTGTGAGTGTGTTTCTGCTGGTATGCGCGTTGCTCCCCCCTGAGGAAACAGAAAGGAAAAAGGAAGCAACAGAATTAGTAGGAAGCTAGCAGGGAATACTGCTGGAGCTAGCAGGTGAAAACAATTAGAAGCAGGCAATTACACAGGCAGAATAGTAGCTCAGCCAAGCACTTAAAACTGTGCAAAGAGCAGTGCAGGATGTTTCTCTCAAGAGACACTGCAAGACAGGAGTAAGCTATTAGAAGTGAAAACTGAAAAAGCTGAACTCAGAGCAGAAATGCTAGGGGCTGCCATAGCTGTCATAAGGAGACATAGGCTACTTGCTGAGGGTGGTGACAATGCAAATGGTGCCAGACAACCCACAGTGAGGAGACAGAGAAGAGTGTACAGGCCCAGGGTCACCTACCATGGGTTACATGAGCCGGAGATAGAGCGCTATAGAGTGGACAGAGACCTCCTGCAGCAAATTGTCGAGCTGTGCAGGCCACGCCTCACACACAGAACCAACAGAGGGGAACCCATCCCAGTGGAAACCAAGGTACGTGTTGGCCTAAGAATACTAGCAACAGGTACCTTCCAGAGACCAACTGGTGATATGATGGGGATATCACAGGCATCAGCCTCCAGGGTACTGCACCAGTTCCTGGATGCCATGTCAGCACATGTATCTTTCCCCAATGCCCGTGAGGTATTGGCCAGCAATATGTGTCTCTTCCAGCAAATAGCGGAATACCCTGAGGTAGTGGGTGTAATAGACTGCACGCACATACGCATCAAAGCACCAGCTGGTGAGCGGGGTAGGGCCTACATTAACGGCAAGGGCTTCCCCTCCATCAACTGCCAGGTCATGTGTGATGCTCAGGGCATAATAATGAATGTGTGTGCTGGCTGCCCTGGGAGCTACCATGATTCCCATATCTGGCATTTGATGCAGCTGTACCAGACATTTGCCAATGGGGACATCCGACATGGACACCTAGTGGGGGATGCAGGTTATGCACTGGAGCTATGGCTGATGACACCCATCAGAAATCGCACACACACCTGAACAGGAACGCCATAATGAGGCACACGCACAAACACGTAATGTAATAGAGCGTGTGTTTGGGCTGCTCAAGTCATGGTTCCAGTGTCTGGACACATCTGGTGGAGCCTTGCAGTACTCACCAACTACATGTACCCAAATTGTCATGGTATGTGTTATGCTACATAATATGATCTTGCAAAAACAGCTGCAACAGGACCAGCATAGGGCCGGGCCAAACAGCCCCCCACCATTGCCAAGGCCATCACAGGCAGAGCGTGACTCGGAGGAACAACCTGAGCCTGCCCCAGTAGGCAGAAAGAGGTGTGCCCAGTATGCCCAGGCCTTGGCAAAGAGGCAACACATAGCACATACACTGGCTCAGTAGGAACCCTGGGAATGATACCCCTCTCTGACTCACTGACTCACTCATATAATAACAGGGATGCCTAAAATGACATAACTTGCTCTCAAACATGTACAGTGAGTGTAGTATGTGCATCCGACAGAGCCAGCCCTGCAGCACCACCTGAGGCATGAATGCCATGTGTTAAGCAATGTAACAACATGTAGTATATGCACACTTGATGACCCTGACTAACATTCTACCCTCACCAAGCATGATGCCACAATATGACGATGAGATGATCAATTGCAATAAATGGCTGAAATATTGCAGTTAGTCAAAGGGGATCCAATGTGTGCCAGCCTGGGATATGCTGAGCATGACATGATGCTCCACCTGCTAGGGGTGGTGTGCACCTATCAGTCCAGGCCTTATGGATACTGGCAAAGGCTATGGTTACCCACAGTGTGCCCTGAATAGGTAAGGCTCAAAACACAAACCCACCTCCAAAAGTATCACAAGGGATAAGAACCTAGATGTAATGCTACCCAATGCCAGAAGTCTAAACAGCAAGATGCATGCAGTACTCCCCTAGTATGGAGAATGTTGATATCTGTCCTGTAACAGAAAACTGGGTCAAGGCTCACAACAGCACCCTAACACTACCAGGTTACACCTCATACTGTGCTGTACAGCCTCAAAACATGGGACAAGCTACAAAAGGAGGGTGACTAGCAATAATTGTCAAGGATAACCACACCCCCATGCTGGTACCACAACAAGAAGCAGCATGGACTAGCCATGGTCAAGTAACAGTGGCTAAAACTGCCTCCCAGTTTATAGCCTGCTACAGACCACCATCCTAACACCAGGAAAGTACAGTTGTGTACACCTACCATAAATGTAGATGTTCGAGTGTCTTCACTGTTGCAGTCATAACTGTAGGGTGCTCCTGCCGGCAGGCAGTCCAAGGTCGGCCAGAATCCCAAAGTCTGGGTCCGGCGTTGGCTGTACAATCCAGTACCCTGATGTCAGTAAGCACTGGTACATAGCCCTCAGCCGACGCCATCTTCTCCAGCCTTTCTTGCCCTAGATGTCAGAAGTCCCCAATAGATCATAAATGAATCCCACTAGGAAACACAAATATACCACAAAAGAGAGAAAAAGAGGGGATAGGAGGGAGGGAAACACCGACTGCAACAGTGAAGACACTCGAACATCTACATTTATGGTAGGTGTACACAATTGTACTATGTTCATCGTGTTTCACTGTTGCAGTCATAACTGTAGGGTGGAATCCCAAAGCAGTGAAAAAAGGGAGGAGGTTTAGACAGAAGAAGGGGCAGCAAGAAGACCCTACAAAACAGCAGAGGCAAATCCTGCCCTGGTCTTAGAATACAAAGGGAGATTGTAGTGCTTGGAAAAAGTATGCACAGAACTCCAAGTGGCAGCTTCCAAGATATCCTTGGTAGGAACTCCCCTGAGAAAAGCTGTAGAAGTAGCAGCTGCTCTAGTAGAATGACTTCTCACAGTACCTGGAAATTGTTTCCCATGATGAGTGTAACAAAACCTTATTCCATAAGAAATCCATTTGGAAATAGTTTGTTTGGAAATAGCCTTTCCAAGAGAACTGGAGGCAAAAGAAACAAACAATTGGTTAGATTTTCTGAACTCTTTAGTCTTGTCCAAAAAAAATCATAACTGTCTGTGCACGTCCAAGGAATGCAAAATCCTTTCCCCTTTATTCTGAGGATTAGGAAAGAAGGTAGGAAGGTGAATTGTTCGATTCAAAGCCACTTTCGAAATCACCTTAGGCATGAAAGTAGGATTGGTCCTCAAGGATACTCTGTCCTGGTGGAAAATAAGGTATGGTTCCACAGCCATGAGAGCTTGCAACTCTGAGACCCTTCTGGCAGAAGTCAAAGCTAACAAAAGAACTGTCTTCCAAGATAAAAAAAACTTAATACCTGAAGATGCAGCAGGCTCAAAAGGAGGCAAAGTAAGTTTTTCTAAAACATAATTAAGATCCCAAGCAGGAACAGGAGGGGTCCTGGGAGGCCTTAAATTCTTAGCCCCTCTCAAGAATTGTCTCACCAAAGGATGAGAAAAAACAAGGGGATCAGTATTGAAATGAGCAGAAATAGCAGAAGCATGAATCTTAATGGAAGAAAAGGAAAGTCCATTAGACAAAAGATCCAAAAGGTAAAGCAAAATAGAAGAGAGATCAGGTACCAGAGGGTCCAAGCCTCGGTCCTGCATCCAAATGCAAAATCTCTTCCATTTAGAGGCATAGGATTTCCTAGTGCTAGGCCGTCTAGCTTCCAAAAAAACATCCAAAACTTGTTTGGGAAGACTAGAAGAAATCAAATTCCTTTGAAGAGCCAAGCTGCCAGGCAAAGGGTCTTGAGATTGGAATGTAGCAACTGACCCTGATGCTGGGACAGAAGAGAAGGGTTCAGAGGAAGAATCCAAGGAGGCTCCAAGAATAGGTGCTTTAAAGTTGGATACCAAAACTGTCGAGGCCAATCTGGAGCAATCAAGATGAGGAATTTGGGCTTGTCCTGTTTTAACTTTAGTAATACCCGAGGAAGTAGAGGAAGAGGAGGGAAGGCATATCCCGAAAGGTTTCTCCAGCTGAAGGACAGGGCATCCACTTTCCAAGCTGTTTTGTGGAATGACCTGGTGCAAAAGAGAGGCAGCCGATGATTGAGATGGGATGCAAACAGATCTATCTGGGGGCATCCCCAAACTGCAGTAATCCTGTTTCATAAGTTGGTGTCTAGCATCCATTCGTGAGGATCTAAAATGTTCCTGCTCGGGCTGTCTACTAAGAGATCCTGTTCTCCTGGAATGAATCGGGCCTGGAGATGTAGATTCAGATTTAGAGCTGTGTCCCATAAAGCCATAGCTAGTCTGCAAAGGGGGTACGAATGAGAACCCCCCCTGCTTGTTTATGTACCACATGACTGTGGTGTTGTCTGTGTAAATCAAAAGAGGTCCTGGATGCAAAAGGTACTTGAAGGCTAGAAGAGCATTTTGAACTGCCAACATTTCCTTCAGATTGATGTGCCAGTGAAGATGATCCTTTGTCCAGGTTCCCTGCTGGCAATTGCCTAGAAAATGTGCTCCCCAAGCATAATCCGAGGCATCCGTGGTTATGATTTGAGTTGGTTGAGGAAGACGGAAAGGCTTTCCTTCGTTTAAAGCACACACCCTGGACCACCAAAAGGAACTCCTTCTGGAGGCAGGGGATCAGAGGAATCAGTGTCTCCAGATCGTGGTAATGCTGCGACCATACACTTTTCAGATACCATTGAAGCTTTCTCATATGAAGCCTTGCATTTGGAATCAACAGAATGCAGGAAGCCATGTAGCCCAGTGCCTGCAGGAATTTCCTTGCAGTGAGCTGAGGTAGAGTTGCCAAAGTCTTGAAAATTGAAGCCAGCTGTATTTGTTTTTCTGTAGTGAGGAAGGCCCTTTGTAAGGTTGTATTTAAGAGGGCTCCCAGAAATACCATTTGTTGAGAAGGGATCAAATGTGACTTTTTTGTGTTCACTGAAAATCCCAGTAGGAGGAGGAGACGTTGAACAAAATCCAGATGTTGAAGTAAAAGATCCTTGCTGTCTGCCTGAATAAGGCAGTCGTCCAAATAGGGGTAAATCTGAATCCCCTGGAGTCTGCAATAAGCCAATACTGGTGCCAGGCACTTGGTAAAGACTCTGGGTGCAGTAGATAAACCAAAGGGCAGTACAGAGAATTGAAAGTGTTTCGAACCTGCCTTGAACTGGAGGAATTTCCTGCGTTCCTGCCTGATGGGAATGTGTAAATAAGCTTCCTTTAGGTCCAATGTCACCATCCAGGCGTCCTGAGAGAGCACTGGAATCAGCTGCTGCAGAGTAAGCATCTTGAATTTTGGAATTTCCAAAAAGGTGATTAACACAGAAAGGTCCAGAATAGGTCTCCATGAGCTTTGTTTTCTTGGAACCAGAAACAGTCTTGAATAAAAACCTTTTCCCATCTCTGAGAGTGGAACAGGCTCTATGGCTCTCATGGCCAGAAGAGCATCCACTTGATTTAAGGCCTCTGACCATTGATGTTTTGGCAGATCTGGCCAACCGAAAGCCCTTGGCAAGGTATGAAAGAAGAGCATCCACTTGATTTAAGGCCTCTGACCATTGATGTTTTGGCAGATCTGGCCAACCGAAAGCCCTTGGCAAGGTATGAAAGTGGAATTTGTAGCCATTTAAAATCACGTCCAATACCCATTTGTCCTGGGTAATACGAGTCCAATTTCTGTAAAAAAGAGAAAGTTTTCCTCCGAGAGGGGCATCCAGGTAAAGAGGTCCTGTAGCCCAACCGAGAGAGTCATTGAGTTTGCTTTCTTTGAGATTGGGATCTGTCTTCTCCCCTTCTAGGTGAAGACGCAGTCCATTGTCTATCTGTAGGAGGCCTGAGCTTGGCCACGACCTCTGGAGCATCTATATCTTCCCCTTTGAGGCCTGTCAGACATGGGAAAGGACCAATATTTGGAGGGCCAATTCCTGGAAAATCTAGGATGCTGAACTTGCAAGAAATCTTTCACAGTTTGCATAGACTTTGCCTTTTCTTCCATCTTTTTAATAACCTCCTCAGCCTTAGATCCAAAAAGAACATCATGCTGAACAGGGGCATCTAATAATTTAGCCTTAACCTGTTCAGGTAAACTTTGTTCACGAAGCCAAGCATGTCTCCTGATAACAGTACCAGAGGCTGTGGCCCTGCAAGAAGCATCCAAAGCATCAAAACCACAATGCAAGCTATGTTTGTTCAGTTGCATGCAATACATCCTGTAGTTCCTTATCTTCTGCACATGCAGGAAGAGAGGCAAGCTTTTGCTTTAAAACAGACAAAAGAAATTGCTGATACTTAAACATATGAAACTGGCAATTTAAAGCCCTAACAAAGGGTAGCAGAAGTATATACCTTTTTGCTCCACCTGTCTAAGGCACGAGAATCCTTCTCAGAGGGAATAGGATTCTTAGAAGTAGCAACTTTAGCAGCCTTAGAACCCTGAGATATAGTTTCAGGATCTTCAGAAGGATTCTTAAACAAGAACAAATGAGACTCAGGAACCCTATAAAACCTATCAGGCTTAGAGGGAGCAGGAGGCATGGAATCAGGATTCAAATTAGCCTCGGAAAAAGCATCATCCACAATGTCAAGAACAGGAGGGATAGCCAAAGGCCTATGTTGAGGAAGAAGAAGGAATTCTCTAAGCATCTTCTTGGAAGCAGAATAATCCTGACCTTCCCAATGAAAATGTTCCCTCATCTCATGTAAGGTTTCCCCAAAAGAAAAATCTTCAGGCGGAGAAGCAGAGGGCAAGGAGTCCTCAGCATCCGAATCCGCATAAGGAGGAAAAGAATATTCCTGATCAGAGGAAGAGACAGAAGATATAGAAGCCTGGTCAGAGGAATCCATAGGAACATCCTGTCGAGGCCTTTTCTCGGGGGGGGGGATGAGAACCCCTAATCATAGTAAGCAAATTTTCAGCCATCCTTAACAATTGCTTCTGTGTCCTGGGAGTAGATTCAGAAGTAGCTTGAGCAGGAGCTTTGGACTTAACAGGAGTATTTGTCTTTAAAATAGTGATGTGAGTAGGCCTGAATACCCCCTCAGAAGCCGGTACCTGCACAGTGGTTCCGGACTCATCCGAGGGAGCGACGTCCGAAGGTCCTACAGCAGATAAAATAGAAGGCCTTGATGGCTCCCCATGGGAGTCCGTATCGGCCATCGGTTCAGAAGTGGCGGACAACAGGGGCTGCAAAAGCGCCTCACTGATGACAGCCGAACCGGATGCCGGCTCCAACTGCAACGAGTCCGGTTTGGAACTCGGAGGCCTGTCCTTGTCTTTGCGCTTCTTTTGAATTCCGGTAGTATCCAACGACATTCTATAATTGAAGCGTCTGCCAAAGTAATTCAGAGCCCAGTCGTACCTGCGTTTGATAGTACGAGAATTAAACCTGGCACAGAACAGACAAGAAACGTCGTGGTCAGGGCCTAAGCAAGGTAGACAGTAAGAGTGGAAATCTTTATGAGGTATTTGTTTCCCACACTTAATACAATTATTAACTTTTTCTGACATCGGAGGAACAAGAAAAAGATTCCCCAACGGGGTACTTAGGCATTGAGAAGAGAAGTAAGAACTTCGGTCCGACAAACAACCAAAAACGCTGTTCAAAAATCACCAACCAACGACTTGTGAGCTGCTTTCCACCGCACGGCAAGAAAGACTGGAGAAGATGGCGTCGGCTGAGGGCTATGTACCAGAGCGTACTGACGTCAGGGTACTGGATTGTACAGCCGACGCCGGACCCAGACTTTGGGATTCTGGCCGACCTCGGGCTGCCTGCCGGCAGGAGCACCCTACAGTTATGACTGCAACAGTGAAACACGATGAACATCTGCACCTGGTCTGTGTTGGAATACATGAATATATCAAGCCGTCCAAACCACATTATATTGTTTGGCTGAAAATATCCAGACAGACTGGGAGCATTATACTAGCTCCAACACTGTAGGACAAAAGTTCCTAGAATCCATACACCAAAATGCCCAGAACAATGTACTACTCCCACAAGAGGGGTAAGCATACTGGATGTGATAATCAGCAACATGGGTACTGGATGGCAAGATGAGAAGTGTATCCCTCACTCGTAAGACCAGACCATAGAGTAATTACACTGGATATACACATCCTGACCACAGTCCCTGGCCAGAAAACCACAGTGAAAAACATGTGTAAAGCAAAAGTTGCACTCCTCCAAACTGATGTCGAATCCATTAAAGGCCCTGTGCAGGTGCAAAATATGGGCCACACCTCAGAACCTGTGTACAGGCATTTCATGAACACTGCCAGGAATGCTTGGATTATGCAATCCCAAATAAAACCAAGACACAATGCCATACACGCAGGCATCTGGCATGGTGGACTCCAGCCATTACCAAACCATGCAAGAGAATGAGGAAGCTACTACATGATAGAGCAAACATAAAAAGGGAAGTAATCACTGATCAGTAGTATGGCAATAAAATATGTCCACACATACAATCCACTAAGGCCAGCTACAACAAGTTGAATCTCTGAATCTTGAGGCAATGCTACACCTGCCCCAAGTACACAGACAACCCTGAACTCCCCCCAAGAAATGCAAATATATTTGAGAGATGCAACCAATTATCCAAACCGGAGGCTGAGCTCCCTCAACTCAGTACTGTCAAAACTAGTCAGGAGGAGAAGGTAACCACACACACCACAAACCCAGTCCCACATAAACCTATCACAACTGCAAACCAAAGGCATAAACACAGAAAAACATTCCCGGAGGCCCTAATTACAAACACACCACAACAACAGAGGCCTCCAAAGCAGACACCCAAGCAACCACAACCTCCAAACATAGCACATGCAACAAAGTGCACAAAGCTGGTGTGCCAAACAGTCACAGGCCAGAAGGAGAAACAACATGTCTGATAGAGATGTAATAGGTGACTCCATAGTCAGACACACTGCTGTCCCGCTCACCAGACTGGACAAGGGAAAGGGTACAGTAAGCTGCCTATAGGCTGCTACAATATGCCACATAACACAAATACGCAGGTCACCCCAAAGCAAGTAGAAATATGATGCAGTCATTGTCCATGCTGGCGTGAATGACCGGAGATGTACCTCCCCGGACTACATGAAAAGAGACATAGATGAGCTCTCCGATTATGTAGTCCAGGCCGGTATGACACTGACCGTTTGCAGCATCCTACACTCACCAAGAATGATGTCACAGTACAAACACAGAATGATCAACTTTAACAAGTGGCACAATTACTGGTGTCATTCCAAGGGGATCCAATGTCTGTCTGCTTGGGATGTCATGCTTGACAAGCCACGCTGCTGTTCCAGGGATGACTTGCACCTATTACCCCTGGGCGTCTGGATATTGGATAAGGCTTTTGCCACTGCCATAGAGCCTTTCGTAGGCAAGGCTGAAAAGACTAACCCACCACCTTAGAAAACATAAGTGGAAAGAAACATAAGGGTAATGCTGTGCAATGCCAGACGCGTAAACCTCAATATGCATGCTCCTGAGGCCCTCCCCATTATGGAGAAAACTGATGTCCGTGCAGTGACAGAAACCTGCAGCAAGCCTCCTGACAGCACACCAGCACTACCAGGTTATACCTCATATCATGCGTTATGGCCCCAAAACCTGGACCAAAACATAAAAGGAGGGGGAGTATCCATATTCAGCACAGACACCCATACGTCCAGGTAACTGACAATGCACGAAGCATCAGAGACCACCCATGTGCAACTAACTGTAGGCAAAACTGCTGTAAAGTCTGTAGCATGCTACAGACCACACACACACACAGGAACCCCACCCAGCCATCCTGAAGAAACTGGACAGTATGAATGTCTCACGAAATACCAAACAAGGTAAATTACCACATAGGTGGTAAACCATTATGTATGGAAGGAGTAATCAGGGACCTAGGGACACAAGTGGACAGTAACCTGTTATGTGACACTCACATTGCCAATGTGGCTAGGAAGACTGTCTATATTGGACACCGTATCATGAAAGGATTCACATCTACGTCAACAGAGGTCATTGTGCCCCTATACTGTTCTCTTATCAGACCCATAATCTAGTACAATGCCTCATTTGGGATGTACCTTACCCGACACCTGCAGCAGTTGGAAAGACATTAAAGGTACCTCACCAAGAGGATAAAGTGTCTCAAATATATGTCATATGCTGCCTGGCTGTAGAAACCCCAGCTGAATGCAGTCATATACTGCCTACACAGAGGCATTGTATGCCTGTTGTACAAGGCCATGTCCAACACAGGAGTAATGGACATGCTCCACCCCAGAAAACCCAAAGCCATCGGAGCTGTGAGAGTGAGAGATGTCAACCTCAACACACAATGAAATAGGATCTGCTGGAGGGACAGATACATAACCCTGAGGCTCCCTACACCCTGGAACAGAATCCCACTCCATGTTAGGCAGAGCCCCTCACTGACACTCTTCAACAGGAATCTTGCCAAGTGGATGGATGATTGTAGAGTTACACTGGGGGTCTTCACTGTGTCATGTCCAGACAGAGGCACAGTAAAGTAAATCATAAATGTCCATAATATTCACATAGCAAGGGGTGGTGAAAGCCACACACACACTGGCTAGGCTTATAAATGCCCTAGGGTGGATAGCCTAGTATGAACCTATGAAGATACAAATTGTACAGGACACTAAGGATAATCTCAAGGATTTCTTAAGTGATGGTAGGAACTTTTTTGGGAATTCACAGATATGCTCTGAATCACTCAAATATTACAAACAACATACCAAACACACACACATATTGCCAACATCCAACCTGACAGGTGCAGTGCAACCCCCCCCCCCCAGAATGCAAAATATCTATCCCAGCAGACTGCTGGCCCTCTGACATTGCAGATGCTGAGGTAACAGCCAGCATCTACAAAGCAAAACACACAGCAGCAATGGTATGAGATGGCGTCCTGGGCTGAGTCCAACATGCACTCCAAGAAGAATGGAATGCCAAATCACACTACTGCTCAATGTCAGCCTTACCACAGGATATGTACCCAAAGAGCAGTGTAGAACAACAGTGGTCCTTCTCAACAAAAGTGTTGCCTGAATGGATACTGCAAACTACCAACCCAGAATCCTGACAAGCTTGGTCTGCACAGCTATGGAAAGGATCAGCATGTACCGCAGACAAAGATATTGGGGACCTACTGACTCCAGACCCTACCCAGTGTGGCTTTCTTCAGTGCAGATCCTGCCCCTTAAACATGTTTGACACATTTGAAACAGTCATTAAGGTTATTGATGAGGGCAATGTGGTCCACACAGCGTAGCTGGACCTTGCAAAGGCTTCCATACAATACCCCACGTGTTCATTATAGATAAGCTCACCAGCTTAAATATAAACCCCTATGTCAGTAGAGGGGTTGCAAACCAGACCAAGGACAGAACTGACATGGTCAGACATGCTGCAGCCATGTCAGACTACAAACCAGATATAACTGGCATTCCACAAGGCTTGGTCCTGGGACCTCCCTTGTTTGGTATATATGTCCCATAGGTACAGGCCAACATGGAAGGACTGTGTCTGAACATGTTTGCAGAGGCTACAAACTGGCCACCATATCTGACCCTCCAGCTGACACAAGCATCCCACAAAAGGGCCACATAGAAACAGACAACTGGTGCCATAGCCATGTCAGCAAGCTAATTGCAGAAAAGTGTATAGTCAACCCCTGTGGATATACAGTAAGTCTCCACCAATTACCACATAGGTGTTAACCCATTAAGTACTTAACATGTAATGAGAGACCTGGGGACACAAGTTGATAGATATCCTGCATTGGACAAGCATGTGGCTGTAGTGGTTACAGAAACATACCATATACCCACCTAATCATGAAGGTTGTCAGATCTAGATAAGGGGAGGTCATTGTGGCTCTGCAGTCATCCTTCATCAGCGTTACAGTTGACTACAATAAACCCTGTGGGATGTACCTCAGCAGACACCTCCATCAACTTTAAAGTCCCCAAAAAAGTACCTCACCAGGAGTATCAAAGAGCTTGAACAGATGCCATGTGTTGCCTGATTAAACAAACTGCAGCTCCACACTGCCATACTGCCCACCCAGAGGCAAGCTGTGCCTGATGTATAAAGCCATGTCCAAGCTGGTATCAATGAACATGCTGCACCTTGTACAATCTGAATGGCAGTGAGCTATGCACATGAGAGACCTGAATCCCAGCACTGACATACATAGGACAAGCTGTACTGAATGATCCACAACACAGAAGCCACCCCCACTCTTGAGTAAACTCCCAGTACAGGTTAGCCAGAGAGTCACTCATCGACTCTCCTCAAGAGGAATCTTGATGAGTGGATGGGAGATGGTAGGTTTACCCTGGGTATCACTGTTATGTCACGGGTAGACGGAGGCACAGTATACTAACCATGACATATGTCATGGCAAACTCCACTTACAATGTGTGTCGAAGGACAAACGCACTCTCTGACTAGCATTAGAAATGGCTTAGGGCACATCGCTAGTGTTTGCCAATGTACACCTATGTTGTGGAATACACTACCAATGTTGGACAAGCCTGGTTTAAGTAGTTCATATCTGAACATGATGCAACGTGGTCAGATGTGCACAACTGGCCCCTAACCAGGCTGTTGTGCTCACTATGAAAATGTAAAGCAGTGATAGGACTAAAGCCCAGGATACTGTCCACCACAGTGAAAGTACTGAACCAGTACACTATACGGTACTACAGTGTTAGGTCAGTATGAAAGGATGCTGACAACTGTATGCAAAGTATCCCATGCAAACCCTGCAGGCACAGTATAATCCCTGTTCTGTTCAGACACAAAGCAGTTGGACAGTAACTACACAACTTGACACACAAAGCAGTTGGACAGTAACTACACAACTTGACACACAACCATAAACGTGAGATATTGTTGAAGTTCACACTCATCCACAAATGTGGTGGGCTGCAGAGTTCAACATATGGAAAGCTCACACTGGGCATGCTTGCACACTTTGATAAATGAGACATATGTAAGACAACATGCCATGGAAAGCCTGAACTGCGCATGCTCACACACTTAGGCCAAATCTCAGTTTAGCAGTTGGTCACACACATCCGGTATTTGTACGTGTAATTCCAGGAACCAACCACATTACAGCAATCTGCCCAGTGCACACAGTTAAGTGACTACAGAGACATACATGATATAGTGGATCCCTCTCATATTCAAACATCTTCCACTGATACACAAGTTGTTCATAGAAACAGGGAATGCTATGGCAATAAAGACCTGCAAACAGTCTATCAGCAACAAATATTGTGCATCTGACAATTTAACATATGGGTGTAGAGGTCAACACTAGGCTGTTTGCCCTAAGGAATGACAGCTTAGCCAGAGTGTGCTTGGCGTCTGCCTCCCCAGTACAGTAGGCTACTGTGCCACTGTAAAGTAGGTCACATAAGGCACCATGTGAGGCTAGTGTGCTGTGCCTCTGTCAAGCAGGGACACAGTGGAGATTCCAGGGGTTGAATTTGCTAAGCCACATCCATGTTGTTGGTGTGTGCTGGAAGAGGGTTGGTGAGGACCTCTAACAGTAAGTGGGCATCAATAACAGACTGAGGGGAGCCTTATCTGCATTGTCTGGACAATTTCACTGTCAACACTTTGTTGTGATGATTATGAGGGATTGAAGTGTCGTGCCAGTACTGTTCAGAGATGTCCTCCCTCTGTGGGCTACTGCTCTGCAGCTCACTCCATCTGTTGGACAGCTCATATATGGCTGGTGTACACCTGACAGGTGTCCTGTTGTGGAGCAGTCATGGGTATATTTGGGATAGCATGATCAATGCAAACCTTCCACATGCTCATAGAATGCAATTGTCAAGGATTATGCAGAGTGGCCTGTATACTTCCCCAGCATGGGTCCTTTGAAGTCTTCCACCCCAGTCTTCACAAGTGTAAAGTCTGCTTTTGATAAATACACTTTGTTTGCAGTGACAACCTTGCCTGGGGGGTGTGGATGGGATATGGATGTCCAGGGAAAGGTGGGAATGGTCAGATATCAACATTGGTAGTCTACCTCTGGTGTGGAACAGTGAGTACCCATGTTGCAGATGGTCAGGTGCAATATAAATTCCCCCTTGTGGCTGTGGTGAATGGTTCTGCCATAGCACATGGACTCACAAATTGTAGTGGCTGTAGGGTAATGTTGTAGAGGCCTGAGTAGTTCCCACACACAATATACCTGTACCTGACGTTAAGTAGGGTGTGTGCAATTACATGTGTGAAAGAACTGACCCTTTTGCCAACCAGTACAACACACCAGCTGCTGCATATTCCAATCACTACACAGAGATGATGTTAGCACCCTACAAGTACAGCGGAAGAGGTCAAATCTCCCAGTAATGCAAATAGCATGCTCTGCTACTGCGTCATATCACAGTTAGTTATGGCTTTGAATTCCACACATGCCACGTGTGTTTTTGTCACACAGAATGCCCATGTGTCTGGGTTGTTGTTCACAATAATGCATGACATCGATTAAACCAGTAATGGCAATGGACACAGATGATGTATGCATGTGCCAAATACACATATGTACCTGTGACCTTTAATAGTTCCCATGTCTGATGCCTGCCACATGTGAATACATGGTATTTGCACTGGATAACATTATGACTGTGGTCTTCTGTGTGGGTGCTGCATGTGGTATGTGTGCATATAGTGTGAGATGTATATGGTATCATCCTAGCAGCGAGGGATACACATCTGGTCTAGGGCATATAGTCTACATGTTGGTGAACAGGTGCTGCATGTTTTCACCTGTTGTGGGAGTGGTAACAAGTTGTTCCATAGCAATGCAGTGACTACATGCTAGGAACCTTTCAGCTAGGGTGTTGTAGCTACAGTAATTCATCAGCATTCAGTAATACGTCAGCATTCTTATTCCTGGCAAGGGTATGATGCCAAACAAGGTCAGGGTCATACCAGCCTGTGCCACATGCTCAGAGAGCCCTTCCATGTTCCCTATCATGTAGTCCAGGGAGGTGCATCACAGGTCAGCCATAGTGGCATGGACAATGACTGAGTCATATGTGTCCATGCCTCTGACTGACCTGTATGCTTGTGTTATGTTGTGGACCATAGTGCCCCACGGGCATATCACTGTGACCTTCACCTTGTCCAGCCTGGTGAGCGGGACCTCACTGTACCGGACAATAAAGGTACCCAACACAACTGTAGCAGGTATGCTGTCTAACTGTACAGGCTGTGACTCTTTGGCACACAGGATTTGTGTGCCATGTGTTGCATGTGCTGTGTTCCGGCTTAATGTATGCCTGCGTGCCAGCTGCAGAGGTGTCTGCTGCTCAGGCAGGATGCTATTCTGAGGCTCCACAAATGGCCCAGTGTGTTCAAGTGTTTGGATTGCTGTCAGTGTAGGTCTACATCAGACTGGTATTGTAGTCACTGTAGTATTTCATGCCACCTGACAGGTTATGCCAGTACTGGGTTCAGAGTGCTTGGTCCCCAGTCTGGCTATGTGGTTGCATCTCATACATGTGTTGTACGTCCATGTGTAGGGGAGAGGGTTGACTGTGAACATGTGGCAGCTGTGACATTGCCACATGACCCACATATTCCACAACTGTACCATAGAGGTGACTGACAAGTGACCTTTGCACATGCTACCATAGTATTGTGATTGCCATGGTGATTAACAGGACATAGGGCCAATGGGGAACAAGGTACATAGGTTCATACTAGGCTATCTGCCCTAGGGCATTTATAAGCCTAGCCAGAATGTGTTTGGCTTTCACCACCCATTTAAACTTTCACCACCCATTTAAAATTTATTTTGCTATGCCCTTTTTCGAGGTTAGTATACTGTGCCTCTGTCTAACAGTGACAGAAGTGATACCTGGGGTAAACCTATGATCTCCCATCCACTCATCAATATTCCTCTTGAAGAGAGTCAATGAGGGACTCTGCCTAACCTGGACTGGGATTTTATTCCAGAGTGAGGGGAGCCTCTGGTTATGAATCTGTCCCTCCAGCATGTCATATTTATTTCAGTGCTGAGGTTCAAGTCTCTCGAGCGCATAGCTCGATGGGATTTGGATTTTCTGAGGTGCAGCATGTCCATTAATTCCGGGTTGGACATGGCTTTATACATCGGGCACAGATCACCTCTAAACAGGCAGTATGCCACTGAGTAGAGCTGGAGTTTCTTTAACCGGGCAGCATATGGCATCTGTTTGAGCCCTTTGATCCTCTTGGTGAGGTACTTTTGGGGTCTTTCCAGTTGCTGCAGGTGTCTGGTAAGGTACATCCCAAAAGGGGCATTGTACTCAATTATGGGCATGATGAGGGATGAGTAAAGAGGCAAGATGACCTCCCCTGATCTAGATGTGAATCCCTTCATGATTAGGTGGGCTATATAAAATGATTTTCTAACCACTTTGGCCACGTGGTTGTCAAATGAGAGATTGCTATCAACTTGTGTCCCCAGGTCCCTAATTACTTCTTCTGTACTTAATGGATTACCACCTATGTGGTAATTTGTGGGCACTTTGTTTTTGCCAAAGGGGATGACTATACACTTTGGCATTTAGCTTGAGGCCATGGCTCTGGCACCAGTTGTCTGTTTCTATGAGGCCCTTTTGGAGGATGCTTGTGTCGGCTGGAGAGTTGATTATGGCGCCCAGTTTGCAGTCATCTGCGAACTTGGTCAGCCACAGTCCTTCCGTGTTGGCCTGTACCTCCAAGAAATATATACCAAACAAGAGAGGTCCCAGGACTGAGCCTTGTGGGACACCACTTGTAACTGGTTTGGAGTCTGACATGGCTCCAGCAATTCTAACCATGTTGGTTCTGTCCTTGAGCCAGTTTGCAATCCATCTAGTGACATAGGGGTTTATATTTAAGCTGGTGAGCTTATCTATAATGCCCGAGTGCGGTATTGTATCAAAGGCTTTTGCGAGGTCCACGTAGGCTGTGTGGACCACCTTCCCCTCGTCAATGGCCTTGGTGACTGTTTCAAAAGAAATCAACCAGGGTTAAGAGGCAGGATCTGCCCTTAAAGCTGAACTGGGTAGGATCCAGTGTCTGTAGGTCCCCAATATCTTTATTTATGAGGTCCATGATGATCCTTTCCATAGCTTTGCAGACCAAGCTAGTCAGGCTTATGGGGCGATAGTTTCCAGAATCCGTTGAGGCACCACCTTTATGGAGAGGGACCACTGTTGCTGTATGCCACTCTTTGGGCACATATCCTGTAGTAAGGCTGAGATTGAACAGTAGTGTTATGTTTGGGTTTAGCTCTTCTTGGAGTGTAGGACACAACCCGGGACACCGTTTGGTCTCATTGATGCTGCGTTTTTTGCTTTGGAGTGGGTGGCTCTTACCTGAGCATCTGAGAAGTCAGGGGGGCAGCACTCTGCTAGGATAGATATTTGCCCTTTTGGTGTGGAGGGGGGGGGGAGTTTGCGCTGAACCTGTCAGCTAGGATGTTGGCAATGTCTGTGGGTTTGGTTTATTTTTTGTCATTTTGGACTAATTCTGAGCATATCTGGGAATTACCACTCAGGTTCCTAAAATAACTAAAGAAAGCCTTGTGATTATCCTTAGTGTCCTGTGCAATTTTTCTCTCGAAGCTGGCCTTAGACAATTTTGTGTGTGCCCGTAGTTTTTTGCTAATACTGATCAGGGATGCCTTCCCTTTTTGGGATTTTGCTCTATCATTTAGTAGCTTCCTCCTTCTATTGTATAGTTTGTTTATGGCTGGGGTCCACCAGACAGGACGTCTGCCTTTGGAGTATTGGGTCTTGGTTTTATTTGGGATCGCATGAGCCATGCATTTCTGAAGGTGTTCATAGAATGCGTTTATAAAGGATTCTGCGGTCTGGGACGTATTTTCCACAGGCCCGGGGGCTTTGAGGGATTCCACCTCGGTTTTGAGGAGTGTGAAATTTGCTTTAGAGAAGTTTTTCACTGTGGTTTTCTGGGCAGGGTGTGGGGTCGGGATGTGAATATCCAGTGAGATTAGTTTATGGCCTGATCTTACCAGTGAGGGATACACTTTTGGTCTGGAGCATAGAGTCCCCATGTTGGTGATGATCAGGTCCAGTATGTTTTCCCCTCTTGTGGGAGTGGTAACAGGTTGTTCCGTAACATTTGAGTTTATAAATTCTAGGAACCTTTGTGCTAGGGTGTTGGAGCTAGAGTAATGCTCCCAGTCTATGTTTGGGTAGTTGAAGTCGCCCAATATAATGGTGTTTGGAGAGACCTTCATATTTTCCAGTGTTCTCAGGAAGGCCGAGTGGGGTTCCTGGGTTTGGGAGGGTGGTCTGTAGCAGGCTATAAACTGGAAGGCAGTTTTACCCACTGTTAGTTGCACATGGATAGTCTCTGATGCTTCGTGCTTTGCCACCAACATGGAGGTGTGGGTATCTTTGATGAATATCGATACTCCCCCTCTTTTTGTGGTTCGGTCCAAGTTTTGGGGCCGAAAAGCATGGTATGAGGTATAACCTGGTAGTGCTGGGGTGCTCTCTGGAGCCCTGAACCAGGTTTCTGTTACTGCACAGATATCGATGTTCTCCATGCTAAGGAGAGTTTCAAGTGCGTGCATCTTTAGGTTTAGACTTCTGGCACAGAGTAGCATTACTCTTAGTTTCTTATCCCTTGTGATACCTATGGAGGTGGGTTTGTCTTTTGAGCCTTGCCTAAAAAAGGCACTATGGGGGTAGCAAGAGCCTTTGCCAATATCCGAAAGCCCAGGGGTGACAGGTGCAAGTAGTCCCTAGCGAAGCAGGTGGTTCAACAGAAGGTGAGTATGTGAGGGTGTAGTGCCTGTGATTAGTTAGCACTGGCATATATGACTGCTCACGAGGACAAATGCCACGCAAGTCATATTCAATGTGTCACAGGCAACGTACATGTGAACAGGACAAACAGTGACGTTCTGTCAAGTGAGACATGGACATACATATAGTAAGCTATGTAGATGTCACTAGGAGCCCACAGAAGCTCTGTAACTCTGCATTGCAGGTGGGATCAGTGTTCCAGGGTAACTGCAAGCAAACATGCATGCAAACAAAGCTACAGTAAGCAGGGCTGCGTGTAGTCCATTGTACAACAAACAAGCTGTACCACTTCCAGTAGGTAACAGTGCAAATATGCAGGCACTATACACATGTACATGGAAATACACAGGTCAGATGGCTAGGGTCCAGTCTCAGCGCACACAAGTGTACAGACCATGTACCGTCAGGATGTACAATAACTGGATGGAAACCCAGGTGCTCATACCTGCAGTAATACACATGTCAAATAACAGACACTGAGCCTTCACTCAATGGTTCCATACTTAGTAGGATGTATGCTACCTGGCCTGCCACCACAGTATCCCTGACATGTATGGGGACTCTCCCTCCTGTGACAGTTAGTTGTGTGTTGGGGCTGTCTAGCATGGTATGAGATGTGAGCTTGCAGTGCTAGGGTGCTCCTGTGTGTCCTGTACCAGTCGTGTAGTACTGCACACATCAACATCCTCAAACATCTGTATTGCAGAGTCCAGTGTGGGCAACATGCCACTTGCAGTTTACATGTCCATCATTGAGTATCAATACTTTCATTACCTTATCCCCTGTGCTACTTATGTATGTAGCCTTCTGTTGACATCCTTACCACCAGTATGCAAACATGTGCAGATGATACACTATGGTACTTACCATGGGTGTAGACAACAGTACATGACAATCATAACCTTACTGCATCAGGCATGCTGGGATATACTCACAATTATATCAGCCGCATTGCAGAGTCCAGTGTGGACAACATGCCACTTGCAGTTTACATGTCCATCATTGCGTATCAATACTTTCA
This sequence comes from Protopterus annectens, assembly GCF_019279795.1. NCBI lineage: Eukaryota > Metazoa > Chordata > Ceratodontiformes > Protopteridae > Protopterus > Protopterus annectens. The sequence goes on from NC_056737.1 coordinate 1,191,344,182, forward strand.
TTACCTTATCCCCTGTGCTACCTATGGATGTGGCCTTCTGTTGGCATCCTTACCACCAGTATGGGATGTGCAGATGATACACTATGGTACTTACCATGGGTGTAGACAACAGTACATGACAATCATACCCTTACTGCATCAGGCATGCTGGGATATACCCACAATTATATCAGCACACAGTACTGTTAACAACATTATAATATTACTACACATCTATGTAGTCACCCTGTGCATCAGCAACATGTTAACCTGTACTTGCAATAATGTTACAGATTGCAGGAGGTGGCACAGTTTCATCATATGCACAGGATGTGAACTTGGTATGCCTGAGTCTGCCACTGATACCACCAATTGACATGTATGTGTGTTGGTGAGGGACAGCAGTACAAGGTGGGGCAATGTTGATGCAGTGTGTGCATTTATGCGGTAGCCCAAGGTGTTGTCAATTCGCATGTGTGTATGGATGCACACAGTTCCACCTCATGACTGCCATATACTGGTGTTTGTGGACAGCCACAGACTGTATCTGCCAGGTCATACAGATCAGTGTCTGTGGCCACGGACACGTTACCTGTGCCTTGCAGGGGTGCTACGGACCCTATCCGGTACAAATCCAGACTGGGTACTGTCATCAGAAGCAGGTTTTCATTGACTGGACACAGATCCCTGTCGGGCCTGTCCAGAGCCATGTGCACGTGGTCTCCTGGGGCGGTTTGATGACAGCACAGACCCAGCATTGCTGGGGCTGCTGCTGGCACTATGGGGGCGGCCGCGGCCCTGTTGTCCATGACGACTGCCAGCTGCTGCTGTTGGCATACGCCCACGTTGATGCCTAAACAGTCCACCATCGCCCTGGCTCATGGACATGTAGTTGTGGAACTGGTCTAATATGTCCCCACAACGTCCGTCTGACATCGGTCAAATTACGGATGGCAGCCGCAATGTCATGCATATTGTCAGTCATGGCTGTGTGACATGCTGTTAGCTCCCTCAGACCCTGTCTGGTGTACTATTCCATACATGACTGTGCCTGCATGACAACCCAAAACATAGCTGAGGTTGTAAGACCTCTGTGGGCATGTCTGACAGGGGCAGTACGCCAATGGATGCTCCCACAAGAACCCCTGGAAATCTGTGTGGTACCATCTCAGGGCCATGCCCATGGCTGCTGTGTGGGGAAGCATGTGCCACAGATACCACATTACCCTGGTCAATGCCCACTGTATCCTGTCCATCACCTAGGGACATTGGTGACAAAGGGTGTATTGGCAGGATAACTGTGCACATTGATGGGGTTGACAGCTGTGTACTGTCAATTGGCTGACCAATGACGGACCCTGGCATACCTTCCTGTGCCATTACACAAATGTTATTATCAGTACCCGTGGCACCTGATTCAGGTTCCCTGCTGCATGACACCAGAGCAGCACCAGAACCTGTGGAAGGGAAACAGGAAACACAGTTTACAATGTCTACACAATGTTACCAGTGATGCACACATGCACAGGTGCACACAGTTGCACACATGCACACTACTCAGTATGCGAGATAGCAACACACAGACAAAGACACACCTGCATGCATACACAGAGCACTACTCAGTGAGCCTAATATTACTATTACTATCAAGACTATTAATGGCATTGTTAATACACACTCACCAGCATGGATAGGCTGCATTGCTGTTACACTGGAGGGACCTGCAGAAGTGAGGAAATTAATGTCAGTGGGCACAACTGTGCCATTGTTACTGAGTATGATACAGGTCAGTAGTAAAACAGTCGCCTTTCACAGGTCAGCTGCTGATATTGAGAATCACACTTGCACATTAAATACTACGATGACAGCTACAAACCAAGGACACATCCCACACATGCATTAACTACCAGTGTACACAACAGTCAACTATACATATGACATATTACCTGCACGCTCGTAGTCTTGCTGCTGCGTGGCTCCAGCCTCCATCATAATGCAGGTCTGCTGCTGCTGTTGTTGTTGGCGGGCTGGAGCCACAACACTTATGAGTAGTCCCTCCAGTCTGGTGAGTGGGGGATGTGTAGCCACCCCACCACCTGTGGCAACCTGTTGCCTGTGGATATCCGACGCATGCTGATGGACATTTCTGATTAAATCACTGCAGTGATGTTGTACCTGCTCATATGTCCTATTATGCGTGCCTATGTCATTTACCCAACGGACCAGGTCTTGCCACAGTGCAGCCCTCTCCTGCTGATTGCATAATCCCACATCTCCTCAACCTCAGCTGCAGAGAACGCTGGATTGCACTGGTGAGCCATGGTCCTGAAAAGGAAATAACATGATATCAGCAAAATATGTCAGCAGAATTTGGCACACATACTACACATGCTACTCGACTGTTGTGATATAACATATCTCACATATATAGCATCTGTCTGTCTATTGGTGAATACACATGTAAATGGCCAGGTATCAGTGCTCAGCAAACAACTGTGCAACAGTACCTGGCACACTCCATACGACATACTACCAAACTCCAGCAGTCAGAACACCGATTCAGGTCCAAAGCACCTTAGGTTCATAGGTGGCTATCTGCCCTGGGGCAATTATAAGCCTAGCCCGACTGTACGGCCTACGCCACCCCTTGATTTGAGTATACTGTGCCCTTTTTAAGGTTTAATAGTCTGTCTAATAGTGACACGGGAGTAATCCATGGGACAAACCTATGATCCCCCATCCACCTATCGAGATTCTTCTTGAAGAGATTCAGTGAGGTGCACTGCCTCACATGAACTGCAATTCTATTCCAGAGCGAAGGGAGCCTCTGGGTTATGAACCTGTCCCTCCAGCAAGTTCTATTTATTTCTGTGCTGAGGTTCAAGTCCCTCGAGCGTGTGGCTCTAAGGGATTTAGATTTACTGAGGTGGAGCATGTCCATTAATTCTGGATTTGACATAGCTTTATATGTCAGGCATAGATCGCCTCGAAGAAGGCGGTATGCAACTGAGTAGAGCTGGAGTTTTTTTAACCGAGCAGCATATGGCATCTGTTTGAGACCCTTGATCCTCTTGGTGAGATACTTTTGGGGTCTCTCTAATTGCTGCAGGTGTCGGGTAAGGTACATCCCAAAAGGGGCATTGTATTCTATGATGGGCCTGATGAGGGATGAATAAAGGGGCACAATTACCTCTCGATCTAGATGTGAAACCCTTTGTGATGAGGTGGGTTGTGATTAGGTGGGCTATGTAGAAGGTCTTTCTAACCACTTTGGCAATGTGGTTTTCAAAGGAGAGATTGCTATCAACTTGGGTCCCCAGGTCCCTAATAACTTTCTCTGTACTTAATGGGTTTCCACCTATGTGGTAATTTGTGGGCACATTGTTTTTGCCAAAGGGTATGACTATACATTTTTGGCATTTAGCTTTAAACCATGGCACTGGCACCAGTTATCTGTCTCTGTGAGACATTTTTGAAGGATGTTTGTGTCAGCTGGAGAGTCGATTATGGCGCTCAGTTTGTAGTCATCTGCAAACTTGGTGAGCCATAGTCCTTCCAAGTTTGCCTGTACCTCAGAAAAGTATATACCGAGCAAGACTCCCCATAAGTATGTCACACATACCCCTGCTGAATGCTAGTCATTAGGTAATATGCCATATGAGTCACCCTATGTAACTGTTTGACAGGAGCAGGTACCATCACATAAGTCACAATGGTCAGGGTAGCATAACAGTATGCTGCTGTAGTCCCAGGGGCAATAGCATATTGTATTGTAATGTATTGTATTGTGTTGTATTGTATTGGGGGTTTGTATCGAGGTACTGTATGGGGTACATCAACTACTGTGAGCTGACCACAAACTAATTGCCCTGAATATACATATCCCACCTCCACCACCAGCACAAACGACTACAATGAATAACATTTCAAATGCAAACTTTTGTAACACTGACATGGTATCCTTTAAGCCCACTGGGCCAGTGGAAGACACAACCCACAATGCTGACCCCTTCACAAATGATTTCTACGGACATCTCCGAGAATGCATGGATCATGCAATCCCATATAAGACCAAGATGCTCTCCACAAAGGGACAGCATCCTGTCTGGTTGACCCCAGCCATAGACAGATTGTATAACAAAAGATGGAAGCTACTGCAAGACAGAACATAATTCCATAAAGGGAGGCATGTCTGATCAGCACTAGTAAGGAGCTATTTTCTCTCATACAAACATCCATGGGCAACTTTGAGAGGGAAATCAACAGGGACACTACAGATAACCACAAGGCCTTCTTCAGTTATGTTAGCAACCTGGTCAGAACCCCTCCAATATGCTCAGTTAGTACACAACAACAAATAATTCACTGAACCCACAGATATTGGCAACATTGTGGCAGACAGGTTCAGTGCAGGTTTCCCCCCTTCCTCTCCCCCAAAATAAGACATACTTATCCCAGCTGACTGTAACCTCCCTGTCATCACAGATGTCCAGGTGAAAGCCGCCCTCAGAAAAGCAGAAAACACAGCATGAATGGGACCTGATGGTATCCCCGGTTGCATGCTACATGAACTCCAAGAGGAGCTAAACACACATATAGAAGTGTTATGTAACACTAGCCTGACTACAGGATATGTACCTGTAAACTGGCGTACAGCAGCAGTGGTTCCACTCCACGAAGGAGGCATCTCTACATACCAATACAATACAATACAACACAATACAATACAATACGATATGCTATTGCCCCTGGGGCTACAGCAGCATACTGTTCTGCTACCCTGACCATTGTGACACATGTGATGTGATGGTACCTGCTCCTGTCAGTTACACAGGGTGACTCATATGGCATATTACCTGACTAACATTCAGCAGGGGTACGTGTGACATGTACTCATGGGGAGTCTTGCTTCTTAACGCTGTGTGGTTTATTGCAGGGTATGTCTTATCTGTGGGTAGGAACCTGTACCTCCACCATGTGTTCTCTACTGCAGTGTCAAGGACGACACACAGCAGTCATTTAAGTTGTGGATGGTATGAGGTGTTACTATGGTTGTTGGAAATCTGTCATGGGTGTGACTTAAGTATGTAAATCCAGGAGTGGTAACCTCTATGTGGGTAGTATGTGCGTACTCTGTGGTGTTGGGTAGTATGTGCGTACTCTGTGGTGTTGTCAGTCACTGTGCATTGGTAATGTGTTTGAGCGCATTGTCACAGTGTTGTACATGTCACTGTGTCCTTCTCCATATCTGTAGCTGTCATGTGAGGTACATACCGTGGCAGCCATTGTATGGTGTGGAGGGGTACACTGACCTACATGTCCATAGCTGACAGACCATGTCTGGCTGACACATACCATGTGCAGGTATTCCAGGAATAGTGTGCCACTGTGAATATCATTGGGGAGACTATTGTACACATTTATGACCCTGTTCACCCCTGACACATGCAGTGGTGGGCAGCCAATCACATATCTGGTGGTAACTGGTGTAGGTGATTTAAAATGGGGTATGGTACTCCAGTTTGACACTAGTGTTCACTCCATGCCTTGTCACCAGGCACCTGTTGCAATACATCTGTACACATGTGCCTCACTCAGAATATATATATATATATATATATATATATATATATATATATATATATATATATATATATATATATATGTCTGTATATGTATACACATATATATATATATTGATGTACATATAGTGCTATAGATATGGAAAGGGGGTGTGTGACAGAGAGAGTGGGTGAGAGTGACAGAGGGGGTGGGACAGGGGGAGAGTGAGATCATCATTTACAGTCATACCTATAGATAGTCAGATCTGTCTATGTATATGTATCTACATATATCTATATGTGTGTATTACATATATATGTTTGTACATATTCTATCTACATCTGTCTATGTATTCATACATCCCTCTCTATGTATGTATACATATATGCATATTATATATATATATATATATATATATATATATATATATATATATATATATATATATATATACACACACACACACACACACACACACACACACACACATATATTGACATGCATACGTATCCATATGATACATAGGTATATCAACATGTTTGTTTACTAAACTGTATACACACACCAACATACTGCTAAACATACACAACTGTAAAACCTACTTTGTACATTGCACTACAACCTACATTGATATCTGCACATAGATGCCCTCACATACATATGTATGTACAGCCTTCACTGATAGTTGCTGTATGTCCCCTGCCCTATGCACATCTTCATATACATATGGATACAGACCAATGACACATATGGAGGGTTCACAGTATGTAGACTTTTATAGTATTACTTTACATTACCTGTGTTTGTCACAGCTGCTTGTGTTGCCATCTGGTTTCGTGTCCTGCTGTTCCACTTGCCAGTTGTCAGCTTTCAAGTGGTTGTTGCCGACTGGTTTTGTTTGTGTGTGTTTATTTTTTTTGTCTCTCTCTCTCTGTCTCTCCCTACCTCCACAGGGTGCAATGAAAGTATTGCATGTGTGGACTGGGAGTGCAGCATGCTTTTGTAGGTATCTGCATATGTCCATGTGACGGCCTCTGCACCAATTGTTAGCCAGCATTTGCTAATTGCATGCAGCCAGTTGTGTACTGATTGCAGTTCTCACTGTGATTTCAAGACAGTGCTATAAGAAGGTATGCGAGATAGGCATAGCCCTTTCAGATTTTAAGGGCAGGGACCATGCTGGTATGCTGTGGACACTGTTCTGTGAGTGTAAAGGTTAGTATCTCTCTCATATTTCCGGCTGTGTTGTAGATTAACATTTCTCCATTCATTTCTCCAGTTTCCTGTACTAAGTGTGTATTTACACTGACACCTAAGACTACTACTACTGTTAATGTGGGTGTGTGTGCTTTCCTGTGGGACATGTGGTGTAACTGGTCTATAGCAGTGGCTCTTGCACTTTGTTGCTATGGCTTCAGTATTTGCCCTTTACATTCACTATTTGTATGCCTGCTAGGTGTCTTGACTGTAGTGTGTTGCTGTGGCTTTCCTAATTTCCATGTATATTCACACCTTGGAATGCTTGCTATATCTGCTAGGGTGTTACTGCATGCAGTGCGGTCTGGCCATGGTGTGGGCCTTGACATCTATTAGGGTATTTGAGTATACTGCTGAGCAGGCCCCAAAGACTCTCAGATGCATCTTGTATCTGCCTCGTGGAATGGTACATATCAGTGGGGGTACACCCATTAAATTGTCTGGTATTCTGCAGTTGTGACTGTGGGATAGCATGAGCATATGTATTACTACACTATTTCTGTTGTGCAAGTGGTGCATACTTTCATTACTTCATAGTTACCATTGCATGTGTTGTAACACCTTTCTGCCTACTGTTTGTACATTTCACAGGGAGTCTGTGGGGCATCCCTGTAACTCAGTCACTGTTGCTATGTCTAGGCTCTTAACTATTCAAATATGGCAGCGTCAGACCTCTCAAGTATACAGATATTTGCAGGTTGTGCACATTTTTGCCTCATATTTTGGTCAATATCTCATAAACAGCCTTTTCTGGCAATTCACTCTGGGCTCAAGTCAGACTAGTGACAAACATTTCAGTTTCAGACTTCATACCCTTCCAAACATCCAACAAAATGCAGAACCCGTTACTCTATGAACTGTAAGTTTTTTGTAGCATTATTTGGAATGTGTCCCTGTTTTTGGCCCTTTGCTCCACATTTTTTATTACTTAGTCCGGATGTGTTCCTGTAAGAGGTTGTGGTGTATGGGCAGTGATTATCCTGCTGTGAGTATGTGTGTGGCTTGCAAGTTACTACAGTGACATTATTACCTACTAACTACCAACTAGCATGGCTGTTTCTGTTCACACACTACTATTCTAGAAATCCACTACATTTGACAGTAAATATACATGACATGCTTTGTGTGCTACACATCCTGTATTCCCTTTAGATTCATTCCTACTTTTACAGGATATATTTATTGTAGCACAATGTTCTTATATAACAGTCATGGCTTAGTGGTAAGTCATGCAGACTACTGTTTCCAAGGTCCTGGGTTCGGGACTGACAGTGGGATTTTATTTTGCTTTTGAGCAGACTACAGGACATGTCATTCAGAGTGACTAAGGCACTTTTAAGCAGTTGTAACCGGGTTAGCGCTGGTTTGCGCAGAGATTACGCATGCGCACTGGCGTTCAGCTCCACGCACACCCGTTTACAACCGCTTAAAAGTGCTTACTCTTGCGCACACCTGCACTATTTTTTTTTGAAAGAAATGAAAATGGGGAGACAGGAAAGTGGTGGAAAAGGGGTCACAAAGAGGGTAAGACAGTAGGGAAACAAGCTCGGGTTTTGCAGGAGGGATGTAGGTAAGGCCCATAGCTGCCCATTTCTTCATCAGCAACAGCTGTGCATATGTTTTTAATTTGGTGTGACATTTGAAACCTTCTACCCCTGAGAGAGGTGTGAGGACAACAATAATACTTGTTTTACAGCCAATTGTAATTGACAGTTTCCATGTCCAGCAGACATGTGTGCGAAATGGGCAGCTATGTATGGGGCATAATTTTTTTGTGGGTACAGAGTGCCCTTTTTTTTTTCAGGTGAGAGTGGTATGTCAGGTACAGGAAGTCGGTATAGCTGGGGAGGTAGGTTGGGTAGGTCAACAGACAAGACAAACAAGACGCATACAGGGGCGGTGTATGACACATGTGGGGGGGTTACACAATTGACGGGGATGGATGTTTGGATTAGAGCCCATGAGCCCACAGATGGCAACAGTGGAACTGATATCCTCACCCATGGGCATTTGCCACAGTGCCTTCACTGCCCAGGACAGGGCTGTGCTGGGGGCTGTGTAGGCCGGGCAGCAGGCACGCCCGTTAGTTGTGCCACCTGTGCCTCAAGCTGGCGTAGGGGCCCAAGAACAGCTTCCTGGATCTCCCTACGCACCACAGTCTGGACACTATGGAGGGTGAGTGGTTGTTCTCCTCCGGCCACACTTGCAGAGGGGGGATGAGCCCCATCCCCTGCAGCGCTTCCACCCGCAGGTGGCACAGGGCCACTGGAGGAGGGTCCAGACTGGGCACTACTTCCAGGTGCACTCGCCAGCTGAGGTGGGAGAGGTGGGACCACGGGAACCCGCCTTCCCTGTAGTCCTATGTTTTGCATTATGTCATGACAGTTTGGGTTAGTAACATACAATACCATTCACAATTAGTTGTAACAGCATGCATTAGTATTCCCATTAACCAAACACCCAGATATTCAAACCATTGAACAGCAAGCATAACATGCATATTTTGAACAGCAATACTCAGTCCAGCAACATGCAGGGTTGATTGATGGCAACAGGCCATCAGGTTTGGATGTATGAACAGGGAAGATGCATCAACGTACATGCAAATATGTATGACCCAACAGGACAAATGTCCAGGGGTGTTGATTGTGATTGCACATACCAATTTCACGTGGAATAGATTATATGTGGTTATAGGGTAGGGTGAAGAAAATTTAATTAACTTCAAATACCAATACATATGCTGTACATTTCTACTAGCTGCAGATATATACACACTACAGTTCTACCTACAGTTTCCTATGTGATAACTACTTCAAGTTGGTGATAGGAATGTTACTGCTACATCAATATACATTTTCATTTTTATTCATACACATTCATATCTGGCTCTGTTCAGCTACATCATCCTGCTACATTTGCTTTATATAGCTATAGACAACTGTGGATGCTTGGTATTTCAGACAACCATACTATCTGCATATTGCAGACTGAGAGCAACATATCCAGATCTTGGGATACACATTCCAGCTGCAGTAACATTTTCAACACAATTTGCAGTTTGGTTTTGCTTGTCACATTCATTTCATTCTGTACTGACTGCAGTATACTTTATTCAGGAGTTATTACTACTTTATTGGTGGATTCATAACTCTCTCACACTCTCTCACTTGTTTTATTTTCTGTATTTCAACAGGGATATATTTCACACATGTGTTTTACTCAGCTTCTGCAGCTGTACTTTTCAGCCTGCTTCTGGTTATGTACTATTATATTACAGGGGGGATATCTTTATTTCAGACTTTTTCATTTTTCTGTTTGGATTACAGACTGCATCACACTTTTGTAAATCAAGCAATACTTGCAAACCCTCTTACAGTGTTACTTGCACATTTTATTACTTAGTGACTACACTGCACTCTTTTGCTAACTGTCATACTTTTATATTTATTTACAGTTACAGGGAGAGGATTACTGACCTGCCTGGTGGTGCAACCGCACCCACCTATCGCCATAGGCTCTACGGTTTTCAGAATGGACAGCTGTAGCTGTAATATAAATAATGTAATATTGGAATACACATCTCCATAATATCAGCTAGGTTAATTTCTTACATAAATAATTAGAGATAACTTAGTAGTGGGGCGTTGGGCATTTGCCGGGCCTCCTGGATCCAACGGTTCAGTTGGTCCTGCTTCCATCTCTTCAGATCCGCATGGTGGTGACGGACTTGGTCACCAGTCCTTGGTATCCCTGTGGCACTGGTAAGATCATGAGCCAACCGGTCCCACAACTCAGCCCTATATGCTCCCCACAGGACCTCGCCCTGCATGAGTTGGGCCTCATGATTGTGGACAAGGAGCCAAACCATATATTTGGACTCCTCAACACCCCACCTCTGTGCTCGAAAGCAACTACCCTCACCTACACCTGACATTCTGGCTGCAAGTTTGTTCTGCAATCAGTTATGCTGTGTATTCCCACCTATGGGGCTTGTATATGCCGTTTTTCCCGCACTTATCTGTGATTGGCCATTTTGGAATTGTATCAGCTTCACAAAACCTGCTTTGTCATGCTACTCTTTCTATTCATTCCTATATATTTGCCATTACTGCATTTCTAAGTGCAGCTGTCATGGCTTAGTGGCTCAGTACCTTGACTATGGTGAATGGTATCCTGGGTTCGAACCTGGCAACTGCTTTTTATATTTTATGACTGTCTACACAGGCTAGGAGGTGTGTCTGTGTAAAGGCAGTTTTGTTACAGCTTGCTCAACGTTGCCCGTCGGTTAGCTTGTTGGCACGGCGCGCAGCTCCGCGCAAACGGGGTATGCTGGTTTACGCGTCATTTGGCTGTCAGCACGCATATTACGCTCAGCTCAGCTAGGGGCACACAGTTTCAGCGTGTTAAACCACTGCTCACCTACAGGCAGATGCACTCAACTTGTTAAAACTGTAGCTCAGCTATAGGCACATCTGGCATTTTTTATTTTATCTCACATTTCTTCAAAATAAATGGCCCATTTCATTACATTTTACATAAAATATAATTTTATATGTGTACATATATGTCAGGGACTTGTTTCGTGCTTATTTCACTAAAAATAAAAATTGATATTGGGGGGGCTCGAACCATGACTGCCTGATCTTCAGCCGACGTCTCTACCGCTACGCTATTGCTTCTTGGCTTACTTTGCATATGTAGTTCTTATATGCTTTTCCACTGACTGATAACTGTAGCTAAGCTACGGGCACGCCCGCGCAAATGAGCGCACTCACAGGCAAACATCTTTACAATTTAAAAAAAAATATATAACATGTTCATTTATATATTTTATGTTCATAGTCTGTGGGGGCATGTGTTGTGTTTATTCACATTTACACGGACTCTGTCGTGGGGGTTTACTTTCGGGACTTTTACTCTTCTGGGGGTGTGTCCGTTTGCAGGGCTCGGCCTACGGACACGCCCCCTACTGTCTTCCATGTACTGTGTAAGCCTTAGGTGTGATTCAGCATGCCCTCATGCATATGCATGACATGCTGACATCACACCGTTTAACTGCAGCCTCCGTTTAAGCCTTGTAACTCTTACACAGAGGCTTTGTGAATCCTGCCTTGAAGTTTGCAACCTAAAACTGTGTAAAAAATGTAGGTATATATAGATATAGGTTAACTTGGTCACATACATTTTTTAATATTTAAACACAGGCTTGAGTCTTTATTTGCATCTGATGAAGTTTTATTTATTATGGTTTAAAACAAAAGTACTTATATACTCTTTGTCATGGATTAAAGGAAAATTTTCAAGCATCTTTGAAGGTTCATTCTTCCTGTGGTGTGCATTTCAACTGCTCACTTTAGATAGCCATGACATAGATATATTTAAACAGTCAGACAGCCCTTGCATGTGGTGTTGCAGCACTCACATCTACTAGCTATTCCAAAATGGCCTTTTACCAGTCAGACAGACCTCTGCAAGTCTTATTGTAACACTCACATTCTGCTTTCATTATACGGTGACCATGTAGCTCTCGAAGGGGGCTTTGCATGTTCTGTCATAGCACTCACAACCTGTAGCCATCATACAGTGGCCTTTTAGCAGTCAGATGGCCCTTAACATGTGTTCTTTTAGCAGTCCCTTTGTGTATCCATGCTTGAGTGGCCTTTTAGTAGTCAACTGGTCCTTTGAATTTGCTATTGTAACACCCACATCCTGTAGCCATTACTGGACAGCCTTTTAAATGTCAGATGGCCCTTTACTTGTTTTATTGTAGCACTCGCATCCTGAAGCCATTTTGAAGTCATCTTTCAGCAGTCAGACAGACCCTTGCATGAGGTATTGAAGCACATACATCCTCTAGCCATTCCAGAGTAGACTTTTGCAGTCACAGACCTCTGCATGTCTTATTGTAACACTCACATCCTGTTTTCATTATACAGTGGCCATGTAGCTCGTGAATGGCCTTTTGCATGTTCTGTTGTAGGTACTACTGTCACATGTATATCCTGTAGCCATTATACAATGGCCTTTTAGCAGTCAGATGGTGCTCTGCATTTGCTATTGTAACACCCACATCCTGTGCCCATTACAGAGCAGCCATTTAACACTCACATCCTGTAGCCATTACATAGCAGCCATTTAACACTCACATCCTGTAGCCATTACATAGCAGCCATTTAACACTCACATCCTGTAGCCATTACAGAGCAGCCATTTAGGTTCATAGGTGGGTACTAGGCTATCTGCCCGAAGGCATTTATAAGCCTAGTCAGAATGTGTTGGCTTTCGTCACCCCCTTAGATTAGTTCCCTGTGCCTCTGTCCAGCAGAGCCACTGAAGTGATCCCCGAGGTAAACTTTGTTTCCCATCCACTCGTCAAGGTTTCTTTTGAAGAGTGTTAGCGAGGAGCTCTGCCTAATGTAGATTGGGATCTAGTTCCAAAGCATGGGAAGTCTCTGGGACAGGAATCTACCCCTCCAGCACATCCTATTTATTGTTGTGGTAAGGTTTAGATCCCTAGAGCGTGTGGCTTGAGGGGATAAGGTTTTTTTTTTTAGGTGGAACATGTCTGGACATGGCCTTGTATGTCAGGCAGAAATCACCTCTGAGTAGGCGGTATGCAACCGAGTACAACTGGAGTTTCTTCAGTCGAACTGCATAGGGCATCTGTTTGAGGCCATTGATCCTCTTGGTGAGGTACTTCTGTGGTCTTTCCAGCTGTTGTAGGTGTCTTGTAAGGTACATCCCAAATGGGGCATTGTACTCTTAAGATGGGTCTGATGAGTGATGAGTAGAGGGGCACAATGGCCTCTTTTGATCTGGATGCAAACCCTTTTGTGATTAGGTGGGCCACGTAGAAAGATTTTCTAACCACTTTGGCAATGTGATTATCAAAGGTGAGATCACTATCTACTTTGGTCCCCAGATCCCTTATTACGTCTTCCGTTTTTAGGGGACTTCCACCTATGCGGTAGTTTGTGGGTACTTAAAACAAAGGGGATGACTATGCACTTTTTGGCATTTAGCTTGAGGCCATGATTTTGACACCAGGTATCCATCTCAGCGAGACCCTTTTGGAGGATGTCTGTCAGCCGGAGAGTCAATTATAGCCCCTAGTTCACAGTCATCTGTGAACTTGGTCAGCCATGTGCTTGCCTGTACCTCTGAGAAGTATATGCCAAACATGAGGGGTCCCAGGACTGAGCCCTGGGGAATACCACTTGTAACCGGTTTAGAGATGGACCTAGCTCCTGCAACTGTCACCATGTGGGTTCTGTCCATGAGCCAGTTGGCAACCCATCTTGTGATGTAGGGGTTTATGTTCAGGCTGGTGAGCTTGTCTATAATACCAGAATGGGGAATGGTGTTGAAGGCCTTAGCGAGGTCTAGTTAGGCTGTGCGTACCACCTTTCCTTCGTCTTTGAGCTCATGTAGGATGCAGCCTGGGAACCTGTCTGGTCCCATTGATGCTGAGTTTTTGGCTTTGGAGAGGGCTGTTTTAACCCGAATGTCTGTGATTTCAGGGACTCTACATTCTTCTGGTATGGTTATGGGTCCTTTTGGGGCCGAGATGGGGGTGAAGTTTATGCTGAACCTGTCTGCCAGGATGTTGGCGATATCGGTCGGTTCAGTGTATTGTGTCATTCTGCACCAACTCTGAGCAGATCTGAGCATTGCCACTTAGATTCTTGACATAGCTAAAGAATGCCTCGTGGTTATCTTTGGAGTCCTTGGTAATTTTTCTTCAAAGCTCGCCTTGGATGATTTTATGAGGGATCATAGTTTCTTGCTGATACTGATCAGGGATGTCTTCCCTTCTTGGGATTTTACTCTTTTCTGTACTTGTTTCCTCCTTTTATTGTATAGCTTGTTTATGGCAGGAGTCCACCTGACTGGTTTCCTTTTCTTGGAGGAGTGAGTCTTGGTTTTGCTTGGGATGGCACAATCCATGCATTCTTGTAGCTGCCCATAGAATGCATTAGTAAAGGATTTTGCAGCTTGGACAGTGTTATCCTTCAGCATGGGGGCTATGAAACTTTCCACCTCGGTCTTAAGTAATGTGAAGTTTGCTTTTGAAAAGTTTTTCATGGTGGCTTTCTTGTCCGGGGGAGGGGGCTATGGATATCCAAAGTGATTCGTTTATGGTCAGATCCAACCAGTGAGGGGTTGACCTCCGGTGTGGAAAACCGGTCGCCCATGTTGGTGATGACCAGTTCCAATATGTTGTCACCTCTGGTGGGACTGTTGACCAGTTGAACCAGGGCATTTGAGTTTATGAATTCTAGGAAAAGTTGGGCAAGGGCGTTAGTACTTGAGTAGTTCTCCCAGTTAATGTTTGGGTAATTGAAATCACCCAATATCAGGGTGTTTCCCAGTGTTTCCAGAAACATGGAATGGAGGTCCTGGGACATGGTGGGTGATTTATAGCAAGCTACAATTTGAATTGCAGTTTTGCCCATTGTTAGTTGCACGTGGATGATATCTGATGCATCATGCTGTGCCACTAACCTGGAGGTGTGGGTATCCCTGATGAATATGGATACGCCCCCGCCTTTTGTATTTCGGTTTGGGTTTTGTGGCCAAAATGTATGGTATGAGTTGTAACCTGGTAGTGCTGGTGTGCTCTCTGGAGCCTTAAACCAGGTTTCTGTTACTGCACATATATCAGTTTTCTCTATACTGCGGAGTGCCTCAAGTGCGTACATTTTGAGGTTTAAACTTCTGGCATTGAGTAGCATTACCCTCAGTTTTTTGTTACTTGTGCTATTTACGGCGGTGGGTTTGTCCTTTGAGCCTTGCCTAAAAAAGGCACTATGGGGGTGGTATATACTTGTTTCCCGCCTTTCTAAGCTAGTATGCAGCAGAAAAAATAAAATTGAGTATTTTTAAGAAAAGCAAAATAGAGTAGGAGGAAACACAACTCCAACAAAAGCAAATGAATAAAGTGCAAACATTGTTTTTTAAGTGCAACAAGAGCGGAAGGAAGAACCTAAGTGGGCTGGCCTTTTCAAATCTTCTCTCTGTATGAACACTAGACTCAGAATATTTAACACTCACATCCTGTAGCCATTACATAGCAGCCATTTAACACTCACATCTGTAGTCATTACACAGCAGCCATTTAACACTCACATCCTGCAGCCTTTACAGAGCAGCCATTTAGCACTCGCATCCTGTAGCTTTTACAGAGCAGCCATTTAACACACATCCTGTAGCCTTTACATAGCAGCCATTTAACACTCACATCCTGCAGCCTTTTAACACTCACATCCTGTAGCCTTTACATAGCAGCAATTTAACACTCGCATCCTGTAGCCATTACATAGCAGCCATTTAACACTCACATCCTGTAGCCATTACATAGCAGCCATTTAACACGGACATCCTGTAGCCATTTCATAGCAGCTATTTAACACTCACATACTGTAGCCATTACATAGCAGCCATTTAACACTCACATCCTGTAGCCTTTACAGAGCAGCCATTTAACGCTCACATCCTGTAGCCATTACAGAACAGCATTTTAACAATCAGATGGACCTTTGTGTGTGTTGTAGCACTTGTATTCAGTAGTATTTAAGAGTGACCTTCTAGTTGTCAAATGGCCCTTTGCTTGTTTTGTTGTAGTACTCACATTCTGAAGCCATTTCCAAGTTATCTTTCAGTAGACAGACAGCCTCTTGCATATGGTTTTGAAGCACTTGCATCATATAGCCATTCAAGAGCAGCCTTTCAGCAGTCAGATGACCTTTTGTAAGTGCTGTTGTAATACTCGCATCATGTAGCCATTACAGAGCAGCCTTTTAGCAGTCAGATGACCCTTTGTATATGCTGTTGTAATGCTCACTTCATGTAGCCATTACAGAGCAGCCTTTTAGCAGTCAGATGACCCTTTGTAGGTGCTGTTGTAATACTCACATCCAGTAGCAATTACAGAGCAATTTTTTAGGAGTCATTAATCCTTATCACGTGCTGTTGTAGCAGACATCCTGTAGTTATTCCAGAATGGTCTTTTGCAGTGAGATGGTCCTTTGCATGTGCTGTTGCAATACTCACATCCTGTAGCCACCACAAAGTTGCTTTTTATCAGTCAGATGTACCTTTGAGTGTACTGTTATAAGACTCACATAATGTATCCATTACAGAGTGGTGTTTTAGTAGCCCAATGGCCTTTTTCATGTGCTGTTGTAAAACTCATATACTGTAGCTATTCTATAGTGATATTTTAACATTCAGGCAGCCCTTAACATGTGTTATTGTAGCCGTCACATCCTGCAGCCATCAAGTGGCCTTTTAGCAGTCTGATGGCTCTTAGCACATGTTGGTATAGCACTCGCATCCAACATTTATTATAGAGTGACATTTTAGTACCGAGACAAGCATTTTAGCACTCGGATGGGTTTTACATATGCTTTTGTTGCACTAATATTCTGTAGCTATGACAGAGGGATCTTCTAGCAGTGAGTTGGCCCTTTGCATGTAACATTCTGTAGCTATGACAGAGGGATCTTCTAGCAGTGAGTTGGCCCTTTGCATGTAACATTCTGTAGCTATGATAGAGGGATTTTCTAGCAGTGAGTTGGCCCTTTGCATGTAACATTCTATAGCTATGACAGGGGGATCTTCTAGTAGTGAGTTGGCCCTTTGCATTAACATTCTGTAGCTATGACAAAGTGATCTCTAGCCATGAGTCGGCCCTTTGCCTGTAACATTCTGTAGCTATGACAGATTGATCTTCTAGCAGTGAATTGGCCCTTTGCATGTAACATTCTGTAGCTATGACAAAGGGATCTTTTAGCAGTGAGTTGGCCCTTTGTGTATAACTTTCTGTAGCTATGACAGAGGGATCTTCTAGCAGTGAGTTGGCCCTTTGCATGTATTCTTTCTATCACTGCATCCTGCAGTCATTACAGAGTGGCCTTTCTCAGTCAGATGGCCCTTAGCGTATGTTGTAAGACTCACATTCTTTGACCATTATAGAGTGACCTTTTAACGGTCAGACAGCCTTTTAGCAGTTACATGGGCTTTTACATATGCTTTTGTTGCACGCAGATTCTATGATCATTACAGAGTATCCTTTTAACAGTCAGATACTGCTACCATATGTACTTGTAACACTCACATCCTGCAGCCACTGTAGAATAGCCTTTTAGCAGTGAGATGGCCCTCTGTGTGTGTTTTTGTAGCACTCACATCCTGCAATCATTACAGTGTGGTATTTTAGCAGTCAAATGGCCCTTATCCTGTGTTCTTGCAGCACTCCCTTCCTGTAGCTGTACTGAGTGATCTTTTAGCAGTCAGATAGCCCTTAGCATGTGCTGTTACAACACTCACATCTTGTAACCATTACACAGTGATCTTTTAGCAGTCAGATAGTCCTTAGCATGTGCTGTTATAACACTCACATCCTGTAACCATTACACAGTGATCTTTTAGCAGTCAGATAGCCCTTAGCATGTGCTGTTATAACACTCACATCTTGAAACCATTACACAGTGATCTTTTAGCAGTCAGATAGCCCTTAGCATGTGCTGTTATAACACTCACATCTTGTAACCATTACACAGTGATCTTTTAGCAGTCAGATGGTCCTATAGGTAAACTTAATTTCAGCATAGGTAACACGGCATGTTTGGTTAAGGTCTTCCTAACTTCAGAAAACAAGACTTGGAAATCTTATATATAAGCTTTAGATTATGTTTAGATTCTGAAAACTTTAACTAATTCATCTGTATGTGCTCTAAAGGGCAAACTGTAATCTATGATCAATTGTTGGTACTTATACTTGCTGCCTGTTTGATGATATCGTTTAGTGGGTCCCTTATGACAAAGCATAGAAGTGTTTTCTATACATACGGAGTAGCAAAAACATCACTATAGTCTTCTGGTGGCAATTTGTTAATTTATTTCAGATTACCTAATTGCATAGAGTGTTGAAGTCTGACTGCAATTTCACTAGCAGACTTACAAATGATAAACCACATTTAAGATGTAAAATCTTTTCTCTGGTATTTGTGGGCAATAGCCAAACTCAAGGCAGTAACATCACACTAGAAATATTAAAGTATAACAAAGAAGTGATGTCGTCATTAGATTCTTCACCAGCTTTTAACAGAGTACACATATCGTTCACTGTGACTCACCTTAAAGCTTAGAACTTATGTAACGCCTTCATTCAGACTAGACAATCCACATAACACAGCTTCTTATAACGCCTTCATTCAGACTAGACAATCCACATAACACAGCTTCAGTTAAAAGTAAATGAAGTACTTTTATAACGCCTTCATTCAGACTACAGACAATCAACATAATGCAGCTTCTGTGTAAAGTAAATGGAGTTCTGTTGTAACTCCTCCATTCAGACTACGTTGTAACTCCTTCAGACTATATACAATCTACATAATGTAACATATCTCAATAACACGCTTATTAACGTGCATTAAATAGTATAGTCATGTCTCTGATTGAACCCTGGCCATATTTGCATAGATTTTTGTTTCTTGTACTGCTGTATCTGGAGCTTTTCTGCTGGGCCTCTGGTGAAAAAGGACATGTGTCCAGTTGGACTTTCCTGGTAAACAAATGTAAAATCAATAATAAATATCTGCTTTGACGTCATCCGAGTGTGCTGCTTTCCCTGACGTCATTGTTCTTTGTGTTATTCTTACTTCTTCTAGGGTGGGTTCCTCCTCTTCTCACATTATAGGCTGTGTCTGGGGCAGTACAGCTTCTGTGGGGTTTTCTTTATTCAGAAGCTGCTGAAAGTACTCCTCCCACCTGCCTTTGATGTCCTGTGGGCTGGTAAGCAAGTTTAGATGTTACTGGCATCCCTTAGGAAGGGTATTTTACTATCTTCATCTTTCTGTCTTTGCCTTGCAACCTGAGTTTCTTTATGCCATCTACCAAACTACTTTCGAGAAGCTGATAGAGTGCTTCTGCTGCCTTGTTCTGTGCTACTGCAACTCCTGTCTTAGCTTGTTTGCTAGCCAGTCAATATTCCTTCCTAGCCATGTCTATCTTTTTTATTTTTCACTTTTTCCTGCACTTCTTTCTTTTGGTTACTTCCTGTACTTCTGCATTCCACCGCCAGCTTTCCTTATGTACCTTGTTTCCATACCTGGCTCACCGCCAGCTTTCCTTATGTACCTTGTTTCCATACCTGGCTCTGTTCTGTACCCCTCACACATGCTGATTTGATGTGCTGCCATTCAACTCCAACTATTTCCTCTTCTTGCTGAGCAGCGACAGCCCTGACTAATTCCTTGAACTCTTGTCATCTCTCTCTCTCTACAGTCAACGTCCAAGTCTTTAGCCTGGTTTCTGCTGACCACAGAGTCTTCTGTGACCAGTTGATTATGGCAACCAGTGGTTTATGCTGTGGACTCACTGTTTCACTGGGGATGACTTGCAATCACTGGTGCTACACCACTGCCCTTTCCTTACTGGGAGGATGTCTACCTGCCTTGCATGTTGGGCATCTTTCTATATGATCTTGTGACTTTCTGTCTTGTTGAATCATGTGTTGGCTGCCATCAAGTCATTTCTCAGGTGAAAGTCTAGAAGGGTCTCTCCTTGTTTAGTTCTGTTACTCCATCCATGTGGACCCAAGCCATCTAATATTATGTTCTATCATATGTGCATTCAGATCACCTACTGTCAATACCAGTTTATCTTGTCATTAGATCTATTCCACTGCTGTCTGAATGCACTCTTCTTCACTATCACAAACTTGCAGCGGAGTATAGGCTGAAGTTATGAACAGTGCCCCATCTGTGCACTGTAGTGTGATTGCCATGAAGCTATCACTAATTCTGATGACGTCCCTCACTGTCTTCTTAAGCCTCTCTCTGACCACAATGTCCACACCATTGCTTTGTAGTAGTCTCTGGACCCCAAACCAAGTGGTTTTGCTTCACTGCCCTTCCATCTTATTTCCTGGATACATAGTATGTCCGGCCTCAACCCTACTGGGATGTCATTCATTTCCAAGCTCCATCCTCTCAGTGAACATATACTGAGTGCAGTAACGTTTAGTTTATGTTTGGCAGATTGAATGGTTTTATTTGCAGCTTTCACTCAACCATGCTAGTCCTGGTAACCCAAGTTGGGTAACTGGACACTGGCTGGCTAGTAGTTTATTGCCCCAAGGCTGCTAAACTTTATGCTTGGCACACCCTGGCCAATAGGACACAAGCATCACTCCCACCATTAGCATGGACATATGTCAGAGTAGGCTGTGTCCTTAACCCACGCATCATTGGCTAATACCTGTGACCATTTCCTGACATTAGTCAACATGATGAAATCACCTACAGCTGACTTATACTGAGTAGCCAGCCCTGACATGAGCCATATGTTCCTGTTTTGGGGATATTGTGCACCCCAGCTGATACCCAAAATAGTTTGTCTATATAACTCTTCCCCCTATAGGGCATCATTTAAGGTCTGCACTGTTCCTCACAACTGCATTCTTGGGTGAGTTTGAGATAGAAATACTCAGCATGCCTGCCTTTTGAAAGTGGGAGAAAACCCACAGAGATCCAGGGAGAACATGCAAATTTGAAAGTGGGAGGAAACCCACAGAGATCCAGGGAGAACATGCAAATTTGAAAGTGGGAGGAAACCCACAGAGATCCAGGGAGAACATGCAAACTCCATACATGAATTGGCCGGATGTCAAGACTGAAACATGTATTTTCTGCATGGGAGGTGAAGACCTTAACCATTATGCCAACTGATGTCTCTTCCTCAAATTTTGTAAAGTACACCGAGATGAAAGCACTCATTTTTATTACAATAAAATGAGTTTGCATATGTCATCTTGATGGTCTACTAAACACACTTCTTTGGATCCAGAATAAAAACAGACTAATAGTAAAGTAATGCATATCAGCCATGGCAAAATGTCTGATACTATCAGCTATTATGAGCAAAGTCCAAATCTGTCTGAACAATGGTTGCAAATGTCTGACACCCTAAGACATGATGTCATCTGTATGGAAATATACAGTTTCAAAATGAACAACTTCCCACTACTGATTCCCCACATATGGGCAGTGAATGAAAACATGATCTGCGATTGTTTTTGGACTAATACATCATTTGTTGAAATCTGGTATATGCAACTCATGATTAATCAAGTTGCTACAACTCCTCAAACTGTATTTTTTGGTTTGTTTGGCTCAACTTGTTTTCCAGGTGAAGGTACTTTAACAGATGTCAAACACATTCTGTGGGGTTGTAATCTTCGTAAAATAATTTAGTAAACAGATTTTGATATATTGACATATCTCTTGGTAATTGCACCTTTGAAAGCCTTCATCCTGAATATAAAAATCAAAAGCATTGCATCACGACACCATTTAGTGTGGATAGTCATATCTGCACTGCTTAAGTATTACATGGCTAGAAATGGAGCATCCAGAGAGGAGTCATAATATGAGGGGTGGGACAGCGTATACCAGGAAATACTAAAACACAGGTTTAGAAAACATGTTAGCATATATCCTGCTATATCAAACACGTCTTCTAAAGTTTTGAAAAGACTCTAGACGAAAGTGCAGACATATTATTTGTGAAACTGGTTAGCTTCGAGTCCTTGGAAGAAACTTCACATTTGCTCAATGTGTTTATGAAATTTGTTGTAAAACCTATAGTCTGTGTAATTGACATGGTAGTGACAGTAGTTTATGCAGATTGCAGTTGTGAAACAAATGCAGTTTAAATTCACTTTGTTAAAAAGACTAAAAATATGGTATGCAGTTTTGGGTTTTAGCATACAAAATGTCAATCCCTTCCACAGCAGTGAAGTAAAAACATTTGCCTTATTTAAACTTCACTTTATAAAGTGCTGTCCTCTTCTAACAACTACAAAATCATGAAGGCACACATTTCCTCTAGTCAGGCTGTTGGCATCAGTTACCTAATCTGCATAAAGGTAACAGACCTCTGGCACTCTTGCACTGATGTAATCTTTACTCCTACTGTTGTCATCACTTACTAATACACATAAAGGTATCAGACCTCTGCCCACCCTTGCACTGATGTAATCTTTACTCCTACTGTTGGCATCAGTTACTAATACATATAAAGGTAACAGACCTCTGCCTACCCTTGCACTGATGTAATCTTTACTCCTACTGCTGTCATCAGTTACTAATACACATAAAGGTAACAGACTTATGCCAACCCTTGCACTGACGTAATCTTTAGTCCTACTGTTGGCATCAGTTACTAATACACATAAAGGTAACGGACCTCTTGCCCACCCTTGCACTGATGTAATCTTTACTCCTACTGTTGGCATCAGTTACTAATACACATAAAGGTAACAGACCTCTGCCCACCATTGCACTGATGTAATCTTTACTCCTACTGTTGTCATCAGTTACTAATACACATAAAGGTAACAGACCTCTGCCGACCCTTGCACTGTGGTCATCAGTTACTAATACACATGAACGTAACAAACCTCTGCCCACCCTTGCACTGATGTAATCTTTACTCCTACTGTTGGCATCAGTTACTAATACACATAAAGGTAACAGACCTCTGCCTACCCTTGCACTGATGTAATCTTCACTCCTACTGTCATCAGTTACTAATACACATAAAGGTAACAGACCTCTGCCCACCCTTGCACTGATGTAATCTTTACTCCTACTGTTGGCATCAGTTACTAATATACATAAAGGTAACAAACCACTGCCTACCATTGCACTGATGTAATCTTTACTCCTACTGTTGTCATCAGTTACTAATACACATAAAGGTAACAAACCACTGCCTACCATTGCACTGATGTAATCTTTACTCCTACTGTTGTCATCAGTTACTAATATACATAAAGGTAACAAACCACTGCCTACCATTGCACTGATGTAATCTTTACTCCTACTGGTGACATCAGTTACTAATACACATAAAGGTCGAAATCCACCAATAAATGTCACCAACTATGAACAAAAACCAACTGGCACCGTGGTAGGATGAAACAACAGTCTTTATTAGTTGTAAAAAGTTTGCTCAAGGTAACCCAAAGGGTTTTACGTCACAGTAAGCCACTTTAAAAACTTGGTATTTCCTTGTTGTACTGGTAGTACAGGTGAACAAATACCAAACGTTTCAAGTGTGTTTTCAAAAAGCTTATATAAAACTAGCTGGTGTGTTTACACACTGTGTATAAGTCCATCAAATCAAAGCACACTTGGCCACAAAAAAAAACTTTTCTTAAAAACACTAAGAACAGCTGTACACATGTAAAAGCAAACAATATAAAAAGCTGGTGTATTTAAATAGTTCAGTACCTTTTCCTTGAGTAATGCCAAGGTGAAGCACAGTCCCAGGTGTAAACTGTCAGCACACTGCCATGAAAGTTCCAATGGAGTGACTGAAAAAGCATCCACATTGAGTCAAACAGTCAAAATAGCCACATGGTAGCAAATTCAGAAAGGCAAGCTGCTTTTAAGAAGTTAGTCCAGCAAAGGTGCTTCTTTAAGTTGTAGAACTTCTTTCACATTGTAAAAACCAACAGGTAGATGAAACCAAACAGAAAAAAGTACTTGTACACTTGAAGTTTTTCCAGCAAAATCGCTGGTGAAAAGAAAAGTCTATTTCTTACCCAAAGTGTATACTGTCAGCACACTGCCATAAAAGTTCCAATGGAGTGACTGAAAAAGCATCCACATTAAGTCAAACCAGCCACATAGTAGCAAGTTCAAAGAGGCAAGTTGCTTTTCAAAAGTTAGTCCAGAAAAGGTGCTTCTTTAAATTGTAGAACTTCTTTCACATTGTAGAAAACAACAGGTAGATGAAACCAAACAGAAGAAAGTAATTGTAAAGCACTTTTCATTCACTTCAGTAACTGAACTTCCTCAGACAAGTTTTTAATGATTTGTCAAAGTTTAAAAAGAGCTCCTTTTGGTTAATTAACCTATCAGAGCTGGCAATTATTTAATGCACCCAGTAAATTTAAAGTTATAGTACATAAAATTCACAACAGTATCTCAAATATTAAAGGCTGTATCCTTAGGTTACACTAGACCATGTTAATGTGAGTCAGGAATTAATATGCAAAGTTGTATTTCCACCAATAGTACCCAACATTCATTCTCTATCTTTGTTTAATGGTACCTGTAAGACAAAGTTCAGGTTACAAAACCTATTATAGTATGAAATGCAAAATCCCAAAGTTGTATAAAAAGTCCACTGTAAAAAACAGTCTTATTCGAATCTGCAAAACTAAACACAAGTAGAATAGTTTAACTTGTGTGTACATATATACACTCAACTTTATTTACTAATATGGATGGAAAAACTGTACTCTCAATGTTCAGTCCCTTTGTTGTCACATAGTAAGTAATTAGTGGAAGCTCCAAAAATAAACATGTATATAAATGTGCCCCATTATCTGTATAAACTTTTAATTTTTAGTATACAAGCTATACTACAACTGTCATTTAAGCCAGGTCCCTGGTGTGCATTCAACCTAAGTTGCCAGTTTAATTCACTTTTTTCTAACAAAAGTTTTATTAAGCATACATCAGTTCCATTTTTGTTCCCTATAGTACTTGCAACCTGTGAAATAATTCTGAATTTAAAGAAGTGGCCTGCGCTTCGTTCACAGTGTTGTGCTAGTGCATTATTAGTGTTCTTTTTACTAATGGCGTATATGTGTTCATATATCCGGTCCCGCAACCTACGGTCGGTTTTGCCCACATAGAATGCTTGACAACATTGGCATTCTGCAAGGTACACCAGACTTTTAGTGTTACAGTTGTATGTACCCCTAGTGAAAAATGTCTCACTCCTGATTTTAAAATAGTTCCCAGTAACTATGTACTTGCATTGGTTACAGCTACCACACCTATGTGTGCCTCCGGGTCCTTTGTTATTGTAGTCGCAGTTCCTTTTTTCCAAAAGCTGTTTAATATTTTTTCCTTTTCTGAAACTAATACAGGGATATTCTCCAATTTTGTCAAAAATCTCCTTATTTAAAGAAAGGTAGTACCAACATTTACTCACCACTCTTTGTATGTCACTTGCTATAGGTGTGTATGTAAAAGTAAATGCTAGCTGGTATTTACTTGAATTAACCTTACCTTCCCCTATTAAATTTACTTTTGTACATCCAGTATTGGATGTATTAAGTTCACCATCTACAGGAGGTAATTCCACTGTACTGCCCATGGTGTTATTAAATGATGTGAGACAATTAAGAATAGGTCTATAAGTCCCTGTAATTCTTTTTCTTATAACCTCCTCAAAAATATCCTTCAAAAAGTATCCAGGGTACCCCCTACATGTAAACATTTGGAATAGAAGGTCCATTTCCTGCTCAAAGTCCTCCTCAGATGTCACCATCCTAGCTGCTCTCACTAATTGGCCTTTAACCACGGATTTTTTCTGATATAGTGGGTGTTCGCTAGAAAAATGTAAAAAGGACTTTGAGTAAGTGGCCTTTCTATAGATCTTAGCAGTATACCTCCTATTCATTGTATCTTTATGCAGGTCAATATCCAAAAAGTTAATCCCACACTCTTGGTAGTTGTGTGTAAATTTAAAAAAGGGGGTTGTGTTGTTGAGATATTCCACAATTTTCTCCGCTTCTCTCTGGTCACCCTTGAATAGGAGAAAAATGTCATCTAAAAATCTCTTGTAAACCTTTACCTTTCTAAAGTACTCATGGTTAAAGGCAAAATTAGTCTCCCAATATGCCATGACCAGGTTAGCAAAACTAGCCCCTGTAGGTGTCCCCATAGCTACTCCGATTTTTTGTAAGTATACCTTACCATCAAATTGTAAGTAGTTGTTTTGCAAAATGATGTCTAAAAGTTGTTCAACCAGTAAGGTTTCATTGTCGGGTGCTCCCT
Source organism: Protopterus annectens (assembly GCF_019279795.1). Classification (NCBI taxonomy): domain Eukaryota; kingdom Metazoa; phylum Chordata; order Ceratodontiformes; family Protopteridae; genus Protopterus; species Protopterus annectens. The sequence continues at coordinate 1,191,370,854 of NC_056737.1, forward strand.
TAGACCTCATGTGTTTGGTTACCCATTCCACTCCAGTGTTATGAGGAATGCTGGAATATAAATCGCAGACATCCATTGATAAAAAGTTGTAGTCCTCTCATATTTAATTCCATTCATTTCTTCTAAAAATGACCAAGAATCCTTACAAATTTGGTTCTCTTTTTGTACGTATTTGGTCAAAATTGTGTCTGCCAATTTTGAACATGGGTAAGTAATTGACTGTCTACCGTCCACTAAGGATCTAAGTGGGGGGTCCTGTATGTCTTTATGGATCTTAGGTATTCCAAAAATTTGTGGTGTTCTTGGGGCAAGAAGGGTTAGGTAGTTTAATATTTTAGTGTCAATTAGTCCATCTATGAACAAGTCATTTAGGAACATCTTAATCTTGTTGTAAGCAATATTCATCTCATTAATGCTAACTTCTTCGTATGTCTCTTTTTCCAAAATAGCAGTCATCTTCTTAGCATAGTGAGCCTTATGCATAACAACAAGGCCACCTCCCTTGTCCGGCTTCATAGCCCTAATGGGAAGTTTACAAAAGGATGTAAATAAGTCCCTTTCTTTAGTGGTAATATTGCTAGTCCACCTTTGTTTATTGAAGTTACAGACCACCTCTCTGATTTCATTTTCACACATTACTTCAAACAAACCAATGAAAGGATGTATAGGTGGGTTGTAAGTACTAGGGACTTTCAGTTCGTTATTGTTATAAGAAGAGCTACCAAATAAAACAGTAAGGTTTAATTTCCTAGTAAAAAGTTTCAAATCCACCAAGAGGTCCGCAATATTGCATCTATCGGTAGGAATGAAAGTGAAACCCTTGGCCAAAAGGTCAACCAATTCTGGTTCTAAAGTAAATGAAGTATAATTATAGATTGTGAAATCTTTTTCCTTATTTGTAACTAAAACACATGGTTTCAGTTCCTGTTCACATAACTTCGAGTATTGTATCTCCTTTGAGGTTGATACTGTGTTTTAGGTGTCCAGCTGTTCCCCCCCCCTCCCCTTGTAGTTTTTTGAATGTTGATTTAATTCATGTTCAGTATTTTCACAATTTGTATTAGGGTTAAAGTTGTATGTATTTTTTGGACGGACCACTTGTTGTCCCATGATTTCACTCCCATTAGAGTTTACTTCCAAAATTGTGTCTTCATAAGATAAGCTTTTAGTCACCTCAGCATAACTGCCCATGTTATTTTGACCTATAGTGTGTGTTTCCTTTGCTTGTGTTTCCCCTTCATTCCGGTGGAACCTCCCTTGGATGCCTCTCCTTCCAGTATACAGTTGTTGGTTAGGTGGCTTCTTGTATGCGTACCCCTCTCTGTATGCTTTTAGGTCCCTTTGCAATTTACCAATCTTCACAGTCCTAAGCTTTTCTAGTTGGTGTGCAATAGTAACAAATGACCTGTCATAGTGGTATTGAAAATGAGGAAAAACACATCCTGTCTAATGACCTCCTCTAGTAACTTAATTTCATTTGTACTAATACACATAAAGGTAATAGACGTCTACCCACCCTTGCACTGATGTAATCTTTACTCCTACTGTTAGCATCAGTTACTAATACACATAAAGGTAACAGACCTCTGCCCACCCTTGCACTGATGTAATCTTTACTTCTACTGTTGTCATCAGTTACTAATACACATAAAGGAAGCAGACCTCTGACCACCCTTGTACTGATGTAATCTTTACTCCTACTGTTGTCATCACTTACTAATACACATAAAGGTAACAGACCTCTGCACACCATTGTGGTGATGTAATCTTTACTCCTACTGTTGTCATCAGTTACTAATACACATAAAGGTAACAGACCTCTGCTCTCCCTTGCACTGATGTAATCTTAACTCCTACTGTTGGCATCAGTTACTAATACACATAAAGGTAACAGACCTCTGCCCACCCTTGCACTGATGTAATCTTTACTCCTTATGTTGGCATCAGTTACTAATACACATAAAGGTAGCAGACCTCTGCCCACCCTTGCACTGATGTAATCTTTACTTCTACTGTTGGCATCAGTTACTAATACACATAAAGGTAACAGACCTCTGCCCACCCTTGCACTGATGTAATCTTTACTCCTACTGTTGGCATCAGTTACTAATACACATAAAGGTAACAGACCTCTGCCCAACCTTGCACTGATGTAATCTTCACTCCTACTGTTGTCATCAGTTACTAATACACATAAAGGTAGCAGACCTCTGCCCACCCTTGCACTGATGTAATCTTTACTCCTACTGTTGTCATCACTTACTAATACACATAAAGGTAACAGACCTCTGCCCACCCTTGCACTGATGTAATCTTTACTCCTACTGTTGGCATCAGTTACTAATACACATAAAGGTAACAGACCTCTGCCCACCCTTGCACTGATGTAATCTTTACTCCTACTGTTGTCATCAGTTACTAATACACATAAAGGTAACAGACCTCTGCCCACCCTTGCACTGATGTAATCTTTACTCCTACTGTTGGCATCAGTTACTAATACACATAAAGGTAACAGACCTCTGCCCACCCTTGCACTGATGTAATCTTTACTCCTACTGTTGGCATCAGTTACTAATACACATAAAGGTAACAGACCTCTGCCCACCCTTGCACTGATGTAATCTTTACTCCTACTGTTGGCATCAGTTACTAATACACATAAAGGTAACAGACCTCTGCCCACCCTTGCACTGATGTAATCTTTACTCCTACTGTTGGCATCAGTTACTAATACACATAAAGGTAACAGACCTCTGCCCACCCTTGCACTGATGTAATCTTTACTCCTACTGTTGGCATCAGTTACTAATACACATAAAGGTAACAGACCTCTGCCCACCCTTGCACTGATGTAATCTTTACTCCTACTGTTGTCATCAGTTACTAATACACATAAAGGTAACAGACCTCTGCCCACCCTTGCACTGATGTAATCTTTACTCCTACTGTTGTCATCAGTTACTAATACACATAAAGGTAACAGACCTCTGCCCACCCTTGCACTGATGTAATCTTTACTCCTACTGTTGTCATCAGTTACTAATACACATAAAGGTAACAGACCTCTGCCCACCCTTGCACTGATGTAATCTTTACTCCTACTGTTGGCATCAGTTACTAATACACATAAAGGTAACAGACCTCTGCCCACCCTTGCACTGATGTAATCTTTACTCCTACTGTTGGCATCAGTTACTAATACACATAAAGGTAACAGACCTCTGCCCACCCTTGCACTGATGTAATCTTTACTCCTACTGTTGGCATCAGTTACTAATACACATAAAGGTAACAGACCTCTGCCCACCCTTGCACTGATGTAATCTTTACTCCTACTGTTGGCATCAGTTACTAATACACATAAAGGTAACAGACCTCTGCCCACCCTTGCACTGATGTAATCTTTACTCCTACTGTTGTCATCAGTTACTAATACACATAAAGGTAACAGACCTCTGCCCACCCTTGCACTGATGTAATCTTTACTCCTACTGTTGTCATCAGTTACTAATACACATAAAGGTAACAGACCTCTGCCCACCCTTGCACTGATGTAATCTTTACTCCTACTGTTGTCATCAGTTACTAATACACATAAAGGTAACAGACCTCTGCCCACCCTTGCACTGATGTAATCTTTACTCCTACTGTTGTCATCAGTTACTAATACACATAAAGGTAACAGACCTCTGCCCACCCTTGCACTGATGTAATCTTTACTCCTACTGTTGGCATCAGTTACTAATACACATAAAGGTAACAGACCTCTGCCCACCCTTGCACTGATGTAATCTTTACTCCTACTGTTGGCATCAGTTACTAATACACATAAAGGTAACAGACCTCTGCCCACCCTTGCACTGATGTAATCTTTACTCCTACTGTTGTCATCAGTTACTAATACACATAAAGGTAACAGACCTCTGCCCACCCTTGCACTGATGTAATCTTTACTCCTACTGTTGGCATCAGTTACTAATACACATAAAGGTAACAGACCTCTGCCCACCCTTGCACTGATGTAATCTTTACTCCTACTGTTGTCATCAGTTACTAATACACATAAAGGTAACAGACCTCTGCCCACCCTTGCACTGATGTAATCTTTACTCCTACTGTTGGCATCAGTTACTAATACACATAAAGGTAACAGACCTCTGCCCACCCTTGCACTGATGTAATCTTTACTCCTACTGTTGGCATCAGTTACTAATACACATAAAGGTAACAGACCTCTGCCCACCCTTGCACTGATGTAATCTTTACTCCTACTGTTGGCATCAGTTACTAATACACATAAAGGTAACAGACCTCTGCCCACCCTTGCACTGATGTAATCTTTACTCCTACTGTTGGCATCAGTTACTAATACACATAAAGGTAACAGACCTCTGCCCACCCTTGCACTGATGTAATCTTTACTCCTACTGTTGGCATCAGTTACTAATACACATAAAGGTAACAGACCTCTGCCCACCCTTGCACTGATGTAATCTTTACTCCTACTGTTGGCATCAGTTACTAATACACATAAAGGTAACAGACCTCTGCCCACCCTTGCACTGATGTAATCTTTACTCCTACTGTTGGCATCAGTTACTAATACACATAAAGGTAACAGACCTCTGCCCACCCTTGCACTGATGTAATCTTTACTCCTACTGTTGGCATCAGTTACTAATACACATAAAGGTAACAGACCTCTGCCCACCCTTGCACTGATGTAATCTTTACTCCTACTGTTGGCATCAGTTACTAATACACATAAAGGTAACAGACCTCTGCCCACCCTTGCACTGATGTAATCTTTACTCCTACTGTTGGCATCAGTTACTAATACACATAAAGGTAACAGACCTCTGCCCACCCTTGCACTGATGTAATCTTTACTCCTACTGTTGGCATCAGTTACTAATACACATAAAGGTAACAGACCTCTGCCCACCCTTGCACTGATGTAATCTTTACTCCTACTGTTGGCATCAGTTACTAATACACATAAAGGTAACAGACCTCTGCCCACCCTTGCACTGATGTAATCTTTACTCCTACTGTTGGCATCAGTTACTAATACACATAAAGGTAACAGACCTCTGCCCACCCTTGCACTGATGTAATCTTTACTCCTACTGTTGGCATCAGTTACTAATACACATAAAGGTAACAGACCTCTGCCCACCCTTGCACTGATGTAATCTTTACTCCTACTGTTGGCATCAGTTACTAATACACATAAAGGTAACAGACCTCTGCCCACCCTTGCACTGATGTAATCTTTACTCCTACTGTTGGCATCAGTTACTAATACACATAAAGGTAACAGACCTCTGCCCACCCTTGCACTGATGTAATCTTTACTCCTACTGTTGGCATCAGTTACTAATACACATAAAGGTAACAGACCTCTGCCCACCCTTGCACTGATGTAATCTTTACTCCTACTGTTGGCATCAGTTACTAATACACATAAAGGTAACAGACCTCTGCCCACCCTTGCACTGATGTAATCTTTACTCCTACTGTTGGCATCAGTTACTAATACACATAAAGGTAACAGACCTCTGCCCACCCTTGCACTGATGTAATCTTTACTCCTACTGTTGGCATCAGTTACTAATACACATAAAGGTAACAGACCTCTGCCCACCCTTGCACTGATGTAATCTTTACTCCTACTGTTGGCATCAGTTACTAATACACATAAAGGTAACAGACCTCTGCCCACCCTTGCACTGATGTAATCTTTACTCCTACTGTTGTCATCAGTTACTAATACACATAAAGGTAACAGACCTCTGCCCACCCTTGCACTGATGTAATCTTTACTCCTACTGTTGTCATCAGTTACTAATACACATAAAGGTAACAGACCTCTGCCCACCCTTGCACTGATGTAATCTTTACTCCTACTGTTGGCATCAGTTACTAATACACATAAAGGTAACAGACCTCTGCCCACCCTTGCACTGATGTAATCTTTACTCCTACTGTTGGCATCAGTTACTAATACACATAAAGGTAACAGACCTCTGCCCACCCTTGCACTGATGTAATCTTTACTCCTACTGTTGGCATCAGTTACTAATACACATAAAGGTAACAGACCTCTGCCCACCCTTGCACTGATGTAATCTTTACTCCTACTGTTGGCATCAGTTACTAATACACATAAAGGTAACAGACCTCTGCCCACCCTTGCACTGATGTAATCTTTACTCCTACTGTTGGCATCAGTTACTAATACACATAAAGGTAACAGACCTCTGCCCACCCTTGCACTGATGTAATCTTTACTCCTACTGTTGGCATCAGTTACTAATACACATAAAGGTAACAGACCTCTGCCCACCCTTGCACTGATGTAATCTTTACTCCTACTGTTGGCATCAGTTACTAATACACATAAAGGTAACAGACCTCTGCCCACCCTTGCACTGATGTAATCTTTACTCCTACTGTTGGCATCAGTTACTAATACACATAAAGGTAACAGACCTCTGCCCACCCTTGCACTGATGTAATCTTTACTCCTACTGTTGGCATCAGTTACTAATACACATAAAGGTAACAGACCTCTGCCCACCCTTGCACTGATGTAATCTTTACTCCTACTGTTGGCATCAGTTACTAATACACATAAAGGTAACAGACCTCTGCCCACCCTTGCACTGATGTAATCTTTACTCCTACTGTTGGCATCAGTTACTAATACACATAAAGGTAACAGACCTCTGCCCACCCTTGCACTGATGTAATCTTTACTCCTACTGTTGGCATCAGTTACTAATACACATAAAGGTAACAGACCTCTGCCCACCCTTGCACTGATGTAATCTTTACTCCTACTGTTGGCATCAGTTACTAATACACATAAAGGTAACAGACCTCTGCCCACCCTTGCACTGATGTAATCTTTACTCCTACTGTTGGCATCAGTTACTAATACACATAAAGGTAACAGACCTCTGCCCACCCTTGCACTGATGTAATCTTTACTCCTACTGTTGGCATCAGTTACTAATACACATAAAGGTAACAGACCTCTGCCCACCCTTGCACTGATGTAATCTTTACTCCTACTGTTGGCATCAGTTACTAATACACATAAAGGTAACAGACCTCTGCCCACCCTTGCACTGATGTAATCTTTACTCCTACTGTTGGCATCAGTTACTAATACACATAAAGGTAACAGACCTCTGCCCACCCTTGCACTGATGTAATCTTTACTCCTACTGTTGGCATCAGTTACTAATACACATAAAGGTAACAGACCTCTGCCCACCCTTGCACTGATGTAATCTTTACTCCTACTGTTGGCATCAGTTACTAATACACATAAAGGTAACAGACCTCTGCCCACCCTTGCACTGATGTAATCTTTACTCCTACTGTTGTCATCAGTTACTAATACACATAAAGGTAACAGACCTCTGCCCACCCTTGCACTGATGTAATCTTTACTCCTACTGTTGGCATCAGTTACTAATACACATAAAGGTAACAGACCTCTGCCCACCCTTGCACTGATGTAATCTTTACTCCTACTGTTGGCATCAGTTACTAATACACATAAAGGTAACAGACCTCTGCCCACCCTTGCACTGATGTAATCTTTACTCCTACTGTTGTCATCAGTTACTAATACACATAAAGGTAACAGACCTCTGCCCACCCTTGCACTGATGTAATCTTTACTCCTACTGTTGGCATCAGTTACTAATACACATAAAGGTAACAGACCTCTGCCCACCCTTGCACTGATGTAATCTTTACTCCTACTGTTGGCATCAGTTACTAATACACATAAAGGTAACAGACCTCTGCCCACCCTTGCACTGATGTAATCTTTACTCCTACTGTTGGCATCAGTTACTAATACACATAAAGGTAACAGACCTCTGCCCACCCTTGCACTGATGTAATCTTTACTCCTACTGTTGGCATCAGTTACTAATACACATAAAGGTAACAGACCTCTGCCCACCCTTGCACTGATGTAATCTTTACTCCTACTGTTGGCATCAGTTACTAATACACATAAAGGTAACAGACCTCTGCCCACCCTTGCACTGATGTAATCTTTACTCCTACTGTTGGCATCAGTTACTAATACACATAAAGGTAACAGACCTCTGCCCACCCTTGCACTGATGTAATCTTTACTCCTACTGTTGGCATCAGTTACTAATACACATAAAGGTAACAGACCTCTGCCCACCCTTGCACTGATGTAATCTTTACTCCTACTGTTGGCATCAGTTACTAATACACATAAAGGTAACAGACCTCTGCCCACCCTTGCACTGATGTAATCTTTACTCCTACTGTTGGCATCAGTTACTAATACACATAAAGGTAACAGACCTCTGCCCACCCTTGCACTGATGTAATCTTTACTCCTACTGTTGGCATCAGTTACTAATACACATAAAGGTAACAGACCTCTGCCCACCCTTGCACTGATGTAATCTTTACTCCTACTGTTGGCATCAGTTACTAATACACATAAAGGTAACAGACCTCTGCCCACCCTTGCACTGATGTAATCTTTACTCCTACTGTTGGCATCAGTTACTAATACACATAAAGGTAACAGACCTCTGCCCACCCTTGCACTGATGTAATCTTTACTCCTACTGTTGGCATCAGTTACTAATACACATAAAGGTAACAGACCTCTGCCCACCCTTGCACTGATGTAATCTTTACTCCTACTGTTGGCATCAGTTACTAATACACATAAAGGTAACAGACCTCTGCCCACCCTTGCACTGATGTAATCTTTACTCCTACTGTTGGCATCAGTTACTAATACACATAAAGGTAACAGACCTCTGCCCACCCTTGCACTGATGTAATCTTTACTCCTACTGTTGGCATCAGTTACTAATACACATAAAGGTAACAGACCTCTGCCCACCCTTGCACTGATGTAATCTTTACTCCTACTGTTGGCATCAGTTACTAATACACATAAAGGTAACAGACCTCTGCCCACCCTTGCACTGATGTAATCTTTACTCCTACTGTTGGCATCAGTTACTAATACACATAAAGGTAACAGACCTCTGCCCACCCTTGCACTGATGTAATCTTTACTCCTACTGTTGGCATCAGTTACTAATACACATAAAGGTAACAGACCTCTGCCCACCCTTGCACTGATGTAATCTTTACTCCTACTGTTGGCATCAGTTACTAATACACATAAAGGTAACAGACCTCTGCCCACCCTTGCACTGATGTAATCTTTACTCCTACTGTTGGCATCAGTTACTAATACACATAAAGGTAACAGACCTCTGCCCACCCTTGCACTGATGTAATCTTTACTCCTACTGTTGGCATCAGTTACTAATACACATAAAGGTAACAGACCTCTGCCCACCCTTGCACTGATGTAATCTTTACTCCTACTGTTGGCATCAGTTACTAATACACATAAAGGTAACAGACCTCTGCCCACCCTTGCACTGATGTAATCTTTACTCCTACTGTTGGCATCAGTTACTAATACACATAAAGGTAACAGACCTCTGCCCACCCTTGCACTGATGTAATCTTTACTCCTACTGTTGGCATCAGTTACTAATACACATAAAGGTAACAGACCTCTGCCCACCCTTGCACTGATGTAATCTTTACTCCTACTGTTGGCATCAGTTACTAATACACATAAAGGTAACAGACCTCTGCCCACCCTTGCACTGATGTAATCTTTACTCCTACTGTTGGCATCAGTTACTAATACACATAAAGGTAACAGACCTCTGCCCACCCTTGCACTGATGTAATCTTTACTCCTACTGTTGGCATCAGTTACTAATACACATAAAGGTAACAGACCTCTGCCCACCCTTGCACTGATGTAATCTTTACTCCTACTGTTGGCATCAGTTACTAATACACATAAAGGTAACAGACCTCTGCCCACCCTTGCACTGATGTAATCTTTACTCCTACTGTTGGCATCAGTTACTAATACACATAAAGGTAACAGACCTCTGCCCACCCTTGCACTGATGTAATCTTTACTCCTACTGTTGGCATCAGTTACTAATACACATAAAGGTAACAGACCTCTGCCCACCCTTGCACTGATGTAATCTTTACTCCTACTGTTGGCATCAGTTACTAATACACATAAAGGTAACAGACCTCTGCCCACCCTTGCACTGATGTAATCTTTACTCCTACTGTTGGCATCAGTTACTAATACACATAAAGGTAACAGACCTCTGCCCACCCTTGCACTGATGTAATCTTTACTCCTACTGTTGGCATCAGTTACTAATACACATAAAGGTAACAGACCTCTGCCCACCCTTGCACTGATGTAATCTTTACTCCTACTGTTGGCATCAGTTACTAATACACATAAAGGTAACAGACCTCTGCCCACCCTTGCACTGATGTAATCTTTACTCCTACTGTTGGCATCAGTTACTAATACACATAAAGGTAACAGACCTCTGCCCACCCTTGCACTGATGTAATCTTTACTCCTACTGTTGGCATCAGTTACTAATACACATAAAGGTAACAGACCTCTGCCCACCCTTGCACTGATGTAATCTTTACTCCTACTGTTGGCATCAGTTACTAATACACATAAAGGTAACAGACCTCTGCCCACCCTTGCACTGATGTAATCTTTACTCCTACTGTTGGCATCAGTTACTAATACACATAAAGGTAACAGACCTCTGCCCACCCTTGCACTGATGTAATCTTTACTCCTACTGTTGGCATCAGTTACTAATACACATAAAGGTAACAGACCTCTGCCCACCCTTGCACTGATGTAATCTTTACTCCTACTGTTGGCATCAGTTACTAATACACATAAAGGTAACAGACCTCTGCCCACCCTTGCACTGATGTAATCTTTACTCCTACTGTTGGCATCAGTTACTAATACACATAAAGGTAACAGACCTCTGCCCACCCTTGCACTGATGTAATCTTTACTCCTACTGTTGGCATCAGTTACTAATACACATAAAGGTAACAGACCTCTGCCCACCCTTGCACTGATGTAATCTTTACTCCTACTGTTGGCATCAGTTACTAATACACATAAAGGTAACAGACCTCTGCCCACCCTTGCACTGATGTAATCTTTACTCCTACTGTTGTCATCAGTTACTAATACACATAAAGGTAACAGACCTCTGCCCACCCTTGCACTGATGTAATCTTTACTCCTACTGTTGGCATCAGTTACTAATACACATAAAGGTAACAGACCTCTGCCCACCCTTGCACTGATGTAATCTTTACTCCTACTGTTGGCATCAGTTACTAATACACATAAAGGTAACAGACCTCTGCCCACCCTTGCACTGATGTAATCTTTACTCCTACTGTTGGCATCAGTTACTAATACACATAAAGGTAACAGACCTCTGCCCACCCTTGCACTGATGTAATCTTTACTCCTACTGTTGGCATCAGTTACTAATACACATAAAGGTAACAGACCTCTGCCCACCCTTGCACTGATGTAATCTTTACTCCTACTGTTGGCATCAGTTACTAATACACATAAAGGTAACAGACCTCTGCCCACCCTTGCACTGATGTAATCTTTACTCCTACTGTTGGCATCAGTTACTAATACACATAAAGGTAACAGACCTCTGCCCACCCTTGCACTGATGTAATCTTTACTCCTACTGTTGGCATCAGTTACTAATACACATAAAGGTAACAGACCTCTGCCCACCCTTGCACTGATGTAATCTTTACTCCTACTGTTGGCATCAGTTACTAATACACATAAAGGTAACAGACCTCTGCCCACCCTTGCACTGATGTAATCTTTACTCCTACTGTTGGCATCAGTTACTAATACACATAAAGGTAACAGACCTCTGCCCACCCTTGCACTGATGTAATCTTTACTCCTACTGTTGGCATCAGTTACTAATACACATAAAGGTAACAGACCTCTGCCCACCCTTGCACTGATGTAATCTTTACTCCTACTGTTGGCATCAGTTACTAATACACATAAAGGTAACAGACCTCTGCCCACCCTTGCACTGATGTAATCTTTACTCCTACTGTTGGCATCAGTTACTAATACACATAAAGGTAACAGACCTCTGCCCACCCTTGCACTGATGTAATCTTTACTCCTACTGTTGGCATCAGTTACTAATACACATAAAGGTAACAGACCTCTGCCCACCCTTGCACTGATGTAATCTTTACTCCTACTGTTGGCATCAGTTACTAATACACATAAAGGTAACAGACCTCTGCCCACCCTTGCACTGATGTAATCTTTACTCCTACTGTTGGCATCAGTTACTAATACACATAAAGGTAACAGACCTCTGCCCACCCTTGCACTGATGTAATCTTTACTCCTACTGTTGGCATCAGTTACTAATACACATAAAGGTAACAGACCTCTGCCCACCCTTGCACTGATGTAATCTTTACTCCTACTGTTGGCATCAGTTACTAATACACATAAAGGTAACAGACCTCTGCCCACCCTTGCACTGATGTAATCTTTACTCCTACTGTTGGCATCAGTTACTAATACACATAAAGGTAACAGACCTCTGCCCACCCTTGCACTGATGTAATCTTTACTCCTACTGTTGGCATCAGTTACTAATACACATAAAGGTAACAGACCTCTGCCCACCCTTGCACTGATGTAATCTTTACTCCTACTGTTGGCATCAGTTACTAATACACATAAAGGTAACAGACCTCTGCCCACCCTTGCACTGATGTAATCTTTACTCCTACTGTTGGCATCAGTTACTAATACACATAAAGGTAACAGACCTCTGCCCACCCTTGCACTGATGTAATCTTTACTCCTACTGTTGGCATCAGTTACTAATACACATAAAGGTAACAGACCTCTGCCCACCCTTGCACTGATGTAATCTTTACTCCTACTGTTGGCATCAGTTACTAATACACATAAAGGTAACAGACCTCTGCCCACCCTTGCACTGATGTAATCTTTACTCCTACTGTTGGCATCAGTTACTAATACACATAAAGGTAACAGACCTCTGCCCACCCTTGCACTGATGTAATCTTTACTCCTACTGTTGGCATCAGTTACTAATACACATAAAGGTAACAGACCTCTGCCCACCCTTGCACTGATGTAATCTTTACTCCTACTGTTGGCATCAGTTACTAATACACATAAAGGTAACAGACCTCTGCCCACCCTTGCACTGATGTAATCTTTACTCCTACTGTTGGCATCAGTTACTAATACACATAAAGGTAACAGACCTCTGCCCACCCTTGCACTGATGTAATCTTTACTCCTACTGTTGGCATCAGTTACTAATACACATAAAGGTAACAGACCTCTGCCCACCCTTGCACTGATGTAATCTTTACTCCTACTGTTGGCATCAGTTACTAATACACATAAAGGTAACAGACCTCTGCCCACCCTTGCACTGATGTAATCTTTACTCCTACTGTTGGCATCAGTTACTAATACACATAAAGGTAACAGACCTCTGCCCACCCTTGCACTGATGTAATCTTTACTCCTACTGTTGGCATCAGTTACTAATACACATAAAGGTAACAGACCTCTGCCCACCCTTGCACTGATGTAATCTTTACTCCTACTGTTGGCATCAGTTACTAATACACATAAAGGTAACAGACCTCTGCCCACCCTTGCACTGATGTAATCTTTACTCCTACTGTTGGCATCAGTTACTAATACACATAAAGGTAACAGACCTCTGCCCACCCTTGCACTGATGTAATCTTTACTCCTACTGTTGGCATCAGTTACTAATACACATAAAGGTAACAGACCTCTGCCCACCCTTGCACTGATGTAATCTTTACTCCTACTGTTGGCATCAGTTACTAATACACATAAAGGTAACAGACCTCTGCCCACCCTTGCACTGATGTAATCTTTACTCCTACTGTTGGCATCAGTTACTAATACACATAAAGGTAACAGACCTCTGCCCACCCTTGCACTGATGTAATCTTTACTCCTACTGTTGGCATCAGTTACTAATACACATAAAGGTAACAGACCTCTGCCCACCCTTGCACTGATGTAATCTTTACTCCTACTGTTGGCATCAGTTACTAATACACATAAAGGTAACAGACCTCTGCCCACCCTTGCACTGATGTAATCTTTACTCCTACTGTTGGCATCAGTTACTAATACACATAAAGGTAACAGACCTCTGCCCACCCTTGCACTGATGTAATCTTTACTCCTACTGTTGGCATCAGTTACTAATACACATAAAGGTAACAGACCTCTGCCCACCCTTGCACTGATGTAATCTTTACTCCTACTGTTGGCATCAGTTACTAATACACATAAAGGTAACAGACCTCTGCCCACCCTTGCACTGATGTAATCTTTACTCCTACTGTTGGCATCAGTTACTAATACACATAAAGGTAACAGACCTCTGCCCACCCTTGCACTGATGTAATCTTTACTCCTACTGTTGGCATCAGTTACTAATACACATAAAGGTAACAGACCTCTGCCCACCCTTGCACTGATGTAATCTTTACTCCTACTGTTGGCATCAGTTACTAATACACATAAAGGTAACAGACCTCTGCCCACCCTTGCACTGATGTAATCTTTACTCCTACTGTTGGCATCAGTTACTAATACACATAAAGGTAACAGACCTCTGCCCACCCTTGCACTGATGTAATCTTTACTCCTACTGTTGGCATCAGTTACTAATACACATAAAGGTAACAGACCTCTGCCCACCCTTGCACTGATGTAATCTTTACTCCTACTGTTGGCATCAGTTACTAATACACATAAAGGTAACAGACCTCTGCCCACCCTTGCACTGATGTAATCTTTACTCCTACTGTTGGCATCAGTTACTAATACACATAAAGGTAACAGACCTCTGCCCACCCTTGCACTGATGTAATCTTTACTCCTACTGTTGGCATCAGTTACTAATACACATAAAGGTAACAGACCTCTGCCCACCCTTGCACTGATGTAATCTTTACTCCTACTGTTGGCATCAGTTACTAATACACATAAAGGTAACAGACCTCTGCCCACCCTTGCACTGATGTAATCTTTACTCCTACTGTTGGCATCAGTTACTAATACACATAAAGGTAACAGACCTCTGCCCACCCTTGCACTGATGTAATCTTTACTCCTACTGTTGGCATCAGTTACTAATACACATAAAGGTAACAGACCTCTGCCCACCCTTGCACTGATGTAATCTTTACTCCTACTGTTGGCATCAGTTACTAATACACATAAAGGTAACAGACCTCTGCCCACCCTTGCACTGATGTAATCTTTACTCCTACTGTTGGCATCAGTTACTAATACACATAAAGGTAACAGACCTCTGCCCACCCTTGCACTGATGTAATCTTTACTCCTACTGTTGGCATCAGTTACTAATACACATAAAGGTAACAGACCTCTGCCCACCCTTGCACTGATGTAATCTTTACTCCTACTGTTGGCATCAGTTACTAATACACATAAAGGTAACAGACCTCTGCCCACCCTTGCACTGATGTAATCTTTACTCCTACTGTTGGCATCAGTTACTAATACACATAAAGGTAACAGACCTCTGCCCACCCTTGCACTGATGTAATCTTTACTCCTACTGTTGGCATCAGTTACTAATACACATAAAGGTAACAGACCTCTGCCCACCCTTGCACTGATGTAATCTTTACTCCTACTGTTGGCATCAGTTACTAATACACATAAAGGTAACAGACCTCTGCCCACCCTTGCACTGATGTAATCTTTACTCCTACTGTTGGCATCAGTTACTAATACACATAAAGGTAACAGACCTCTGCCCACCCTTGCACTGATGTAATCTTTACTCCTACTGTTGGCATCAGTTACTAATACACATAAAGGTAACAGACCTCTGCCCACCCTTGCACTGATGTAATCTTTACTCCTACTGTTGGCATCAGTTACTAATACACATAAAGGTAACAGACCTCTGCCCACCCTTGCACTGATGTAATCTTTACTCCTACTGTTGGCATCAGTTACTAATACACATAAAGGTAACAGACCTCTGCCCACCCTTGCACTGATGTAATCTTTACTCCTACTGTTGGCATCAGTTACTAATACACATAAAGGTAACAGACCTCTGCCCACCCTTGCACTGATGTAATCTTTACTCCTACTGTTGGCATCAGTTACTAATACACATAAAGGTAACAGACCTCTGCCCACCCTTGCACTGATGTAATCTTTACTCCTACTGTTGGCATCAGTTACTAATACACATAAAGGTAACAGACCTCTGCCCACCCTTGCACTGATGTAATCTTTACTCCTACTGTTGGCATCAGTTACTAATACACATAAAGGTAACAGACCTCTGCCCACCCTTGCACTGATGTAATCTTTACTCCTACTGTTGGCATCAGTTACTAATACACATAAAGGTAACAGACCTCTGCCCACCCTTGCACTGATGTAATCTTTACTCCTACTGTTGGCATCAGTTACTAATACACATAAAGGTAACAGACCTCTGCCCACCCTTGCACTGATGTAATCTTTACTCCTACTGTTGGCATCAGTTACTAATACACATAAAGGTAACAGACCTCTGCCCACCCTTGCACTGATGTAATCTTTACTCCTACTGTTGGCATCAGTTACTAATACACATAAAGGTAACAGACCTCTGCCCACCCTTGCACTGATGTAATCTTTACTCCTACTGTTGGCATCAGTTACTAATACACATAAAGGTAACAGACCTCTGCCCACCCTTGCACTGATGTAATCTTTACTCCTACTGTTGGCATCAGTTACTAATACACATAAAGGTAACAGACCTCTGCCCACCCTTGCACTGATGTAATCTTTACTCCTACTGTTGGCATCAGTTACTAATACACATAAAGGTAACAGACCTCTGCCCACCCTTGCACTGATGTAATCTTTACTCCTACTGTTGGCATCAGTTACTAATACACATAAAGGTAACAGACCTCTGCCCACCCTTGCACTGATGTAATCTTTACTCCTACTGTTGGCATCAGTTACTAATACACATAAAGGTAACAGACCTCTGCCCACCCTTGCACTGATGTAATCTTTACTCCTACTGTTGGCATCAGTTACTAATACACATAAAGGTAACAGACCTCTGCCCACCCTTGCACTGATGTAATCTTTACTCCTACTGTTGGCATCAGTTACTAATACACATAAAGGTAACAGACCTCTGCCCACCCTTGCACTGATGTAATCTTTACTCCTACTGTTGGCATCAGTTACTAATACACATAAAGGTAACAGACCTCTGCCCACCCTTGCACTGATGTAATCTTTACTCCTACTGTTGGCATCAGTTACTAATACACATAAAGGTAACAGACCTCTGCCCACCCTTGCACTGATGTAATCTTTACTCCTACTGTTGGCATCAGTTACTAATACACATAAAGGTAACAGACCTCTGCCCACCCTTGCACTGATGTAATCTTTACTCCTACTGTTGGCATCAGTTACTAATACACATAAAGGTAACAGACCTCTGCCCACCCTTGCACTGATGTAATCTTTACTCCTACTGTTGGCATCAGTTACTAATACACATAAAGGTAACAGACCTCTGCCCACCCTTGCACTGATGTAATCTTTACTCCTACTGTTGGCATCAGTTACTAATACACATAAAGGTAACAGACCTCTGCCCACCCTTGCACTGATGTAATCTTTACTCCTACTGTTGGCATCAGTTACTAATACACATAAAGGTAACAGACCTCTGCCCACCCTTGCACTGATGTAATCTTTACTCCTACTGTTGGCATCAGTTACTAATACACATAAAGGTAACAGACCTCTGCCCACCCTTGCACTGATGTAATCTTTACTCCTACTGTTGGCATCAGTTACTAATACACATAAAGGTAACAGACCTCTGCCCACCCTTGCACTGATGTAATCTTTACTCCTACTGTTGGCATCAGTTACTAATACACATAAAGGTAACAGACCTCTGCCCACCCTTGCACTGATGTAATCTTTACTCCTACTGTTGGCATCAGTTACTAATACACATAAAGGTAACAGACCTCTGCCCACCCTTGCACTGATGTAATCTTTACTCCTACTGTTGGCATCAGTTACTAATACACATAAAGGTAACAGACCTCTGCCCACCCTTGCACTGATGTAATCTTTACTCCTACTGTTGGCATCAGTTACTAATACACATAAAGGTAACAGACCTCTGCCCACCCTTGCACTGATGTAATCTTTACTCCTACTGTTGGCATCAGTTACTAATACACATAAAGGTAACAGACCTCTGCCCACCCTTGCACTGATGTAATCTTTACTCCTACTGTTGGCATCAGTTACTAATACACATAAAGGTAACAGACCTCTGCCCACCCTTGCACTGATGTAATCTTTACTCCTACTGTTGGCATCAGTTACTAATACACATAAAGGTAACAGACCTCTGCCCACCCTTGCACTGATGTAATCTTTACTCCTACTGTTGGCATCAGTTACTAATACACATAAAGGTAACAGACCTCTGCCCACCCTTGCACTGATGTAATCTTTACTCCTACTGTTGGCATCAGTTACTAATACACATAAAGGTAACAGACCTCTGCCCACCCTTGCACTGATGTAATCTTTACTCCTACTGTTGGCATCAGTTACTAATACACATAAAGGTAACAGACCTCTGCCCACCCTTGCACTGATGTAATCTTTACTCCTACTGTTGGCATCAGTTACTAATACACATAAAGGTAACAGACCTCTGCCCACCCTTGCACTGATGTAATCTTTACTCCTACTGTTGGCATCAGTTACTAATACACATAAAGGTAACAGACCTCTGCCCACCCTTGCACTGATGTAATCTTTACTCCTACTGTTGGCATCAGTTACTAATACACATAAAGGTAACAGACCTCTGCCCACCCTTGCACTGATGTAATCTTTACTCCTACTGTTGGCATCAGTTACTAATACACATAAAGGTAACAGACCTCTGCCCACCCTTGCACTGATGTAATCTTTACTCCTACTGTTGGCATCAGTTACTAATACACATAAAGGTAACAGACCTCTGCCCACCCTTGCACTGATGTAATCTTTACTCCTACTGTTGGCATCAGTTACTAATACACATAAAGGTAACAGACCTCTGCCCACCCTTGCACTGATGTAATCTTTACTCCTACTGTTGGCATCAGTTACTAATACACATAAAGGTAACAGACCTCTGCCCACCCTTGCACTGATGTAATCTTTACTCCTACTGTTGGCATCAGTTACTAATACACATAAAGGTAACAGACCTCTGCCCACCCTTGCACTGATGTAATCTTTACTCCTACTGTTGGCATCAGTTACTAATACACATAAAGGTAACAGACCTCTGCCCACCCTTGCACTGATGTAATCTTTACTCCTACTGTTGGCATCAGTTACTAATACACATAAAGGTAACAGACCTCTGCCCACCCTTGCACTGATGTAATCTTTACTCCTACTGTTGGCATCAGTTACTAATACACATAAAGGTAACAGACCTCTGCCCACCCTTGCACTGATGTAATCTTTACTCCTACTGTTGGCATCAGTTACTAATACACATAAAGGTAACAGACCTCTGCCCACCCTTGCACTGATGTAATCTTTACTCCTACTGTTGGCATCAGTTACTAATACACATAAAGGTAACAGACCTCTGCCCACCCTTGCACTGATGTAATCTTTACTCCTACTGTTGGCATCAGTTACTAATACACATAAAGGTAACAGACCTCTGCCCACCCTTGCACTGATGTAATCTTTACTCCTACTGTTGGCATCAGTTACTAATACACATAAAGGTAACAGACCTCTGCCCACCCTTGCACTGATGTAATCTTTACTCCTACTGTTGGCATCAGTTACTAATACACATAAAGGTAACAGACCTCTGCCCACCCTTGCACTGATGTAATCTTTACTCCTACTGTTGGCATCAGTTACTAATACACATAAAGGTAACAGACCTCTGCCCACCCTTGCACTGATGTAATCTTTACTCCTACTGTTGGCATCAGTTACTAATACACATAAAGGTAACAGACCTCTGCCCACCCTTGCACTGATGTAATCTTTACTCCTACTGTTGGCATCAGTTACTAATACACATAAAGGTAACAGACCTCTGCCCACCCTTGCACTGATGTAATCTTTACTCCTACTGTTGGCATCAGTTACTAATACACATAAAGGTAACAGACCTCTGCCCACCCTTGCACTGATGTAATCTTTACTCCTACTGTTGGCATCAGTTACTAATACACATAAAGGTAACAGACCTCTGCCCACCCTTGCACTGATGTAATCTTTACTCCTACTGTTGGCATCAGTTACTAATACACATAAAGGTAACAGACCTCTGCCCACCCTTGCACTGATGTAATCTTTACTCCTACTGTTGGCATCAGTTACTAATACACATAAAGGTAACAGACCTCTGCCCACCCTTGCACTGATGTAATCTTTACTCCTACTGTTGGCATCAGTTACTAATACACATAAAGGTAACAGACCTCTGCCCACCCTTGCACTGATGTAATCTTTACTCCTACTGTTGGCATCAGTTACTAATACACATAAAGGTAACAGACCTCTGCCCACCCTTGCACTGATGTAATCTTTACTCCTACTGTTGGCATCAGTTACTAATACACATAAAGGTAACAGACCTCTGCCCACCCTTGCACTGATGTAATCTTTACTCCTACTGTTGGCATCAGTTACTAATACACATAAAGGTAACAGACCTCTGCCCACCCTTGCACTGATGTAATCTTTACTCCTACTGTTGGCATCAGTTACTAATACACATAAAGGTAACAGACCTCTGCCCACCCTTGCACTGATGTAATCTTTACTCCTACTGTTGGCATCAGTTACTAATACACATAAAGGTAACAGACCTCTGCCCACCCTTGCACTGATGTAATCTTTACTCCTACTGTTGGCATCAGTTACTAATACACATAAAGGTAACAGACCTCTGCCCACCCTTGCACTGATGTAATCTTTACTCCTACTGTTGGCATCAGTTACTAATACACATAAAGGTAACAGACCTCTGCCCACCCTTGCACTGATGTAATCTTTACTCCTACTGTTGGCATCAGTTACTAATACACATAAAGGTAACAGACCTCTGCCCACCCTTGCACTGATGTAATCTTTACTCCTACTGTTGGCATCAGTTACTAATACACATAAAGGTAACAGACCTCTGCCCACCCTTGCACTGATGTAATCTTTACTCCTACTGTTGGCATCAGTTACTAATACACATAAAGGTAACAGACCTCTGCCCACCCTTGCACTGATGTAATCTTTACTCCTACTGTTGGCATCAGTTACTAATACACATAAAGGTAACAGACCTCTGCCCACCCTTGCACTGATGTAATCTTTACTCCTACTGTTGGCATCAGTTACTAATACACATAAAGGTAACAGACCTCTGCCCACCCTTGCACTGATGTAATCTTTACTCCTACTGTTGGCATCAGTTACTAATACACATAAAGGTAACAGACCTCTGCCCACCCTTGCACTGATGTAATCTTTACTCCTACTGTTGGCATCAGTTACTAATACACATAAAGGTAACAGACCTCTGCCCACCCTTGCACTGATGTAATCTTTACTCCTACTGTTGGCATCAGTTACTAATACACATAAAGGTAACAGACCTCTGCCCACCCTTGCACTGATGTAATCTTTACTCCTACTGTTGGCATCAGTTACTAATACACATAAAGGTAACAGACCTCTGCCCACCCTTGCACTGATGTAATCTTTACTCCTACTGTTGTCATCAGTTACTAATACACATAAAGGTAACAGACCTCTGCCCACCCTTGCACTGATGTAATCTTTACTCCTACTGTTGGCATCAGTTACTAATACACATAAAGGTAACAGACCTCTGCCCACCCTTGCACTGATGTAATCTTTACTCCTACTGTTGGCATCAGTTACTAATACACATAAAGGTAACAGACCTCTGCCCACCCTTGCACTGATGTAATCTTTACTCCTACTGTTGGCATCAGTTACTAATACACATAAAGGTAACAGACCTCTGCCCACCCTTGCACTGATGTAATCTTTACTCCTACTGTTGGCATCAGTTACTAATACACATAAAGGTAACAGACCTCTGCCCACCCTTGCACTGATGTAATCTTTACTCCTACTGTTGTCATCAGTTACTAATACACATAAAGGTAACAGACCTCTGCCCACCCTTGCACTGATGTAATCTTTACTCCTACTGTTGGCATCAGTTACTAATACACATAAAGGTAACAGACCTCTGCCCACCCTTGCACTGATGTAATCTTTACTCCTACTGTTGGCATCAGTTACTAATACACATAAAGGTAACAGACCTCTGCCCACCCTTGCACTGATGTAATCTTTACTCCTACTGTTGGCATCAGTTACTAATACACATAAAGGTAACAGACCTCTGCCCACCCTTGCACTGATGTAATCTTTACTCCTACTGTTGTCATCAGTTACTAATACACATAAAGGTAACAGACCTCTGCCCACCCTTGCACTGATGTAATCTTTACTCCTACTGTTGGCATCAGTTACTAATACACATAAAGGTAACAGACCTCTGCCCACCCTTGCACTGATGTAATCTTTACTCCTACTGTTGGCATCAGTTACTAATACACATAAAGGTAACAGACCTCTGCCCACCCTTGCACTGATGTAATCTTTACTCCTACTGTTGGCATCAGTTACTAATACACATAAAGGTAACAGACCTCTGCCCACCCTTGCACTGATGTAATCTTTACTCCTACTGTTGGCATCAGTTACTAATACACATAAAGGTAACAGACCTCTGCCCACCCTTGCACTGATGTAATCTTTACTCCTACTGTTGGCATCAGTTACTAATACACATAAAGGTAACAGACCTCTGCCCACCCTTGCACTGATGTAATCTTTACTCCTACTGTTGTCATCAGTTACTAATACACATAAAGGTAACAGACCTCTGCCCACCCTTGCACTGATGTAATCTTTACTCCTACTGTTGGCATCAGTTACTAATACACATAAAGGTAACAGACCTCTGCCCACCCTTGCACTGATGTAATCTTTACTCCTACTGTTGTCATCAGTTACTAATACACATAAAGGTAACAGACCTCTGCCCACCCTTGCACTGATGTAATCTTTACTCCTACTGTTGTCATCAGTTACTAATACACATAAAGGTAACAGACCTCTGCCCACCCTTGCACTGATGTAATCTTTACTCCTACTGTTGGCATCAGTTACTAATACACATAAAGGTAACAGACCTCTGCCCACCCTTGCACTGATGTAATCTTTACTCCTACTGTTGTCATCAGTTACTAATACACATAAAGGTAACAGACCTCTGCCCACCCTTGCACTGATGTAATCTTTACTCCTACTGTTGGCATCAGTTACTAATACACATAAAGGTAACAGACCTCTGCCCACCCTTGCACTGATGTAATCTTTACTCCTACTGTTGTCATCAGTTACTAATACACATAAAGGTAACAGACCTCTGCCCACCCTTGCACTGATGTAATCTTTACTCCTACTGTTGGCATCAGTTACTAATACACATAAAGGTAACAGACCTCTGCCCACCCTTGCACTGATGTAATCTTTACTCCTACTGTTGTCATCAGTTACTAATACACATAAAGGTAACAGACCTCTGCCCACCCTTGCACTGATGTAATCTTTACTCCTACTGTTGGCATCAGTTACTAATACACATAAAGGTAACAGACCTCTGCCCACCCTTGCACTGATGTAATCTTTACTCCTACTGTTGGCATCAGTTACTAATACACATAAAGGTAACAGACCTCTGCCCACCCTTGCACTGATGTAATCTTTACTCCTACTGTTGGCATCAGTTACTAATACACATAAAGGTAACAGACCTCTGCCCACCCTTGCACTGATGTAATCTTTACTCCTACTGTTGTCATCAGTTACTAATACACATAAAGGTAACAGACCTCTGCCCACCCTTGCACTGATGTAATCTTTACTCCTACTGTTGTCATCAGTTACTAATACACATAAAGGTAACAGACCTCTGCCCACCCTTGCACTGATGTAATCTTTACTCCTACTGTTGTCATCAGTTACTAATACACATAAAGGTAACAGACCTCTGCCCACCCTTGCACTGATGTAATCTTTACTCCTACTGTTGGCATCAGTTACTAATACACATAAAGGTAACAGACCTCTGCCCACCCTTGCACTGATGTAATCTTTACTCCTACTGTTGTCATCAGTTACTAATACACATAAAGGTAACAGACCTCTGCCCACCCTTGCACTGATGTAATCTTTACTCCTACTGTTGGCATCAGTTACTAATACACATAAAGGTAACAGACCTCTGCCCACCCTTGCACTGATGTAATCTTTACTCCTACTGTTGTCATCAGTTACTAATACACATAAAGGTAACAGACCTCTGCCCACCCTTGCACTGATGTAATCTTTACTCCTACTGTTGTCATCAGTTACTAATACACATAAAGGTAACAGACCTCTGCCCACCCTTGCACTGATGTAATCTTTACTCCTACTGTTGGCATCAGTTACTAATACACATAAAGGTAACAGACCTCTGCCCACCCTTGCACTGATGTAATCTTTACTCCTACTGTTGTCATCAGTTACTAATACACATAAAGGTAACAGACCTCTGCCCACCCTTGCACTGATGTAATCTTTACTCCTACTGTTGGCATCAGTTACTAATACACATAAAGGTAACAGACCTCTGCCCACCCTTGCACTGATGTAATCTTTACTCCTACTGTTGGCATCAGTTACTAATACACATAAAGGTAACAGACCTCTGCCCACCCTTGCACTGATGTAATCTTTACTCCTACTGTTGGCATCAGTTACTAATACACATAAAGGTAACAGACCTCTGCCCACCCTTGCACTGATGTAATCTTTACTCCTACTGTTGGCATCAGTTACTAATACACATAAAGGTAACAGACCTCTGCCCACCCTTGCACTGATGTAATCTTTACTCCTACTGTTGGCATCAGTTACTAATACACATAAAGGTAACAGACCTCTGCCCACCCTTGCACTGATGTAATCTTTACTCCTACTGTTGGCATCAGTTACTAATACACATAAAGGTAACAGACCTCTGCCCACCCTTGCACTGATGTAATCTTTACTCCTACTGTTGGCATCAGTTACTAATACACATAAAGGTAACAGACCTCTGCCCACCCTTGCACTGATGTAATCTTTACTCCTACTGTTGGCATCAGTTACTAATACACATAAAGGTAACAGACCTCTGCCCACCCTTGCACTGATGTAATCTTTACTCCTACTGTTGGCATCAGTTACTAATACACATAAAGGTAACAGACCTCTGCCCACCCTTGCACTGATGTAATCTTTACTCCTACTGTTGGCATCAGTTACTAATACACATAAAGGTAACAGACCTCTGCCCACCCTTGCACTGATGTAATCTTTACTCCTACTGTTGGCATCAGTTACTAATACACATAAAGGTAACAGACCTCTGCCCACCCTTGCACTGATGTAATCTTTACTCCTACTGTTGTCATCAGTTACTAATACACATAAAGGTAACAGACCTCTGCCCACCCTTGCACTGATGTAATCTTCACTCATACTGTTGGTATCAGTTACTAATACACATAAAGGTAACAGACCTCTGCCCACCCTTGCACTGACGTAATCTTCACTCCTACCAAGACAAAAATAACCAAGTTCTGTTTTCTTCTTTACCTGCAACAAACATCTGTCAGTACTTCCTTCCACATTTTCCAATCTTACACATTCCCCATTCTTTGAAACTATGCTTAACAAGAAGCCTTAACGCCTTAGACTGCTACATGTGTCTAAGCAATGTTTGTCTATATACAGCTGTGTTAGCTTTCTTTATTTGCCTAAATAAGTTTAATTCATCTTGATTGAGTTTCCTGTGTTTATTGAAGCTATTTGATCATCTTGAGTGCACCATTTATTATTCTGTTAACTGCATTATGTATCACACAATACTGGGCTGCATGATAGTACTGTTATGGTGTGTGTAACATTGGTCTTAAGTGTCACATGATATTATAGTTAATGTTTGTGCAATAATACTGTTATATTGTATGGAGCTGCTGAATTGCATTGAGTGTCATATGATATTACTGCTGTGGTTTGTGCAGTAACATTTTTGGTCATATTATTACAATGAGCTGCTGTGCTGCATTGGGTGTCACATGATATGTGTCACATGATATTACTGCTGTAGTTTGTGCAACATTGGACTTATTATTACAATGAGCTGCTGAGCTACAGTGGGTGTCTCATGATATGTGTCACATGATATTACTGCTGTGGTTTGTGTAACATTGGCCTTATTATTACAATGAGCTGCAGAGCTGCATTGGGTGTCACATGATATTACTGCTGTGGTTTGTGTAACATTGGCCTTATTATTACAATGAGATGCTCAGCTGCATTGGGTGTCACATGACATTACAGTTAAGGTTTGTGCAATAATATTAGTTGTATATTGTATGTAGCCACTAAATTGCATTTAGTGTCATGGGATAATGTTTCACATGATATTATTGCTAGGGTTTCCACAGTAATATTATACTTACTGTTGTATTCCTGGATTGCACTTAGTGTCACGTAATATTACTGCTAGGGTTTCCACAGTAATATTACACTTACTGTTGTACTGAGCTGTGGTACTGCACTGGGTACCATATGACATTTTGCTACATGGTATTACTGTTATGGTTTGTACACCTGTCAAACTTACTGCTGTACAGAGTTGTTAGATTGCACTGGTTCCTACAGGATGTTATGTCATATACTGTTCCTGCAGTTTGATTTGGTTTCCAGACAGATGACATTTTGTCTGTTTATTTTATTTTATTTGTTTCATAAAAAGCATTTATTTCTTCACATGTTGATCATGAGAAGCACAGTTGTATAACACAATACTCGATGCAATCTGCATTATAAAAACTAATAAATGTATAACACGATTTAAACCACTATATTTAAGAAGAATAATCTTATGCCAAAATGTTAGTCATAACATCTAGTATTAATTTCTGTGCTAGAAAATTAATTAATGCCTCTCAATATATGAACAAAAATACACAAATATTCATTCCATTTGTCCAGATCTATACAAGGATTTGTCCATTTCATAGGTTTATAAATTACTTTATGAATGTCCTTGGCTCCTTTTCATGAATAGTCTTTCTAGCGGGTAAAGATACACAGTAATAATATAGACAGGCCACTGTACAAATGCACATATACTTTGTAACTTCCCTGCCATATAGGGATTGCTCCACCCTGAACACCCAATGTTTAATATCCATTTTTGCTGGCAGTGGTATTCTCAACACCCACACAATTCCCTCACTTAACTTTTACCACAGTTTCTCAGTGGAGAAACACTGCTGTAAGACATGGACATAATCCGCAATCTCTACTTTGCAGTGCCAGCAAGCATTATGGAGTGACATTCCTCATCAATACAGAACTGCAAGGTAAGACGCCATTGATATACCATTTTTAGAAAGTAAATCTGGACATTATAGGTGTTAAAGAAAACGTATCCATTCTGTCGCTATAAGAGCTGAATTAGCACGCTATTCCATTTTTTTTCATTAATACTATCAGAGGAGGAGAGTTTTCTTGTATAAGCAACTGATAAAATTGGCCCAGCTTATCACACCACTGAGACACATGTCCCATCCCATCCCGTCACCTCATACAAATTTTTTCCTTTTTTTCTATACCTTTAACACTGTCAAAGAGCTGCAGATGCTGCTACCATGTACCCCTAAATTTTAGGAATTGCGACCTAAGCCACATCAAAGTACAAAACTTATTAGAGTAATTTTCTCATATATCTGCAATCACTAGGATAATCACCTTGACCCGGTCATTCCACCACATACTCTTACCCACTATTGTAAAATGTGGATGCTTCCATATAAGCATACTAGGAAACAGCTCTGATGTCATTTTATTTCTCCTATTAAGTTGAGATGTCTGTAACCACAGATCCATAGGTCCAGGGTCTCCTACCTTGAAATAGGCACTCAGACAGGGGCTAAGGCACCTAATCTTTGCACTTGTAATGAAATGCTAAACCAGATTGGCTTGTCCAGTCATCCCAATCTATTATAGAACCACACTGCTGCAACTTTGCCAGATGCACTTAAATTTGAGAAACCAAGTGCCCCTCTAGATTCGTGCACATGCAATGACCTGTGACTTATACAGACCTGTCGATTATCCCATAGAACATCTAATAATATTTCCTATGCCTTAAACTAATTGAGAAAAGGTAGGATGGGGGAGATGCCACACAATGAACAGAAACTTTGAGAGGGAAACATTTTATTCACCTGAATTCTGCGGAGGAAATGTAAGTAAGGTAGTATGTGGGAGATGCCACACAGTGAACAGTAACTTTGAGAGGGCAAACATTTTATTCACCTGAATTCTGCAGAGGAAATGCAGGCACAGCTTTTTCTATTTTCTTATTGACTTCAGAGAACTTCCAAGAAAGGAGGCATATAACACACGTACTCATGTCCCTTAAAACAGGTACAAATATGACTCTGTCATTGTACATGTGGGTGTAAATGTCCTGAGATGTACCTCCCTACACTACATGACTCCAGAGAACTTCAAAGAAAGGAGCCATATAATGCATGTACTCATGTCCTTCAAAAACAGGTACAAATATGACTCTGTCATTGTACATGTGGGTGTAAATGTCCTGAGATGTACCTCCCTGCACTACTTGACTCCAGAGAACTTCCAAGAAAGAGCCATATAACGCACGTACTCATGTCCCTCAAAAACAGGTACAAATAGGGCTCTGTCATTGTACACGTGGGTGTAAAGGTCCTGAGATGTACCTCCCTGCACTACATGACTCCAGAGAACTTCCAAGAAAGGAGCCATATAACGCACGTACTCAGGTCCCTCAAAAACAGGTACAAGTATGACTCTATCATTGTACATGTGGGTATAAATGTCCTGAGATGTACCTCCCTGCACTACATGACTCCAGAGAACTTCCAAGAAAGGAGCCATATAACGCACGTACTCAGGTGCCTCAAAAACAGGTACAAATATGACTCTGTCATTGTACATGTGGGTGTAAATGTCCTGAGATGTATCTCCCTGCACTACATGACTTTAGAGAACTTCCAAGAAAGGAGCCATGTTTTTTTCAACCCATTTACTAAGATCCATATTAATACGTGTACCCCATACATAGCATCACTGACCCAAGTTATTGAGTGTAATTCTGCTTCTACTCTCCTTGTGATAATGCAGCCACGTAAAGGGAAGACGTGCACTCTGCACTTATTAATCCAAAGACCCGTGGAAGCAGAGGACATGCCTAATTCACCTAATAAAATCTCAGCATCCTTATTTACTGTGAAAGTGCTTACCCATCTCTGGTTTTTGTTAGTAAAGTTTTTATTTTATGTTACTGGCATGGACTACTACTATTGGAAATGTCTGGGTATCTTTCTTCCACATTACTCTCATTTCTGCCTGCAAATCCTGATATTTTATGATTTTGCCTCTCTCTCTCTATGCAAGACAATGTAATCACTGGGTGTGGCAATTTCAATGATCAATGCTACTTTTGTCTTGTTTTTATGGACCACTATACCCGGTTTTCTAGCATCTATCTTTTGAACTGTTGATAATAGATGATTTCATGTGTTGTAGGCTTCATCGTTTTCTATGATGCTTTGTGGCTCATATTTCCAGTGTTTTCCAGCCAGTTCAGTACCATGTTTGCACAATCCCCAGTGCAACAGTCTTGCCATATTATTATGCCTTTCAGTATACAGTCTTCTGACATTAGTATGTCACAACCAGCAACAAGGTGTGTGATTGTTTCCGATTCTGTTTTACAAAACCTACATTTGTATGTTTCTGCCACATGTTCAATGGACTTTGTAAACCAGCATGTACATAGACCTCTGTCTTGTGCCACCAACATTAACCTTCCATCTCTTGGTTTGAATTTGCCTCTCTTTAACTATTCTTGCATTCATTCCTGATCAACATGAGGTTTTCCAAACATTTTCTACACTAACAACTATATTTATGCATTTTTCACATTTCTTGCCTTCTCATCTGGTCCTTCACCTTATATTCTTTCTTTTGTTTTTTGGCACATTCAGTTGCTGCCTGATTTTTATCTACTTGTGGTTAGATTTCCATTCCTGTTTGATGCCAATATGCTTCTGCTAGCCTAAGCAGGGAAGTCATTTTAGATTTATTCTCCTCATGTTTCAAAACTTTCACTACATTTGGATCTTGTGAGGTCAGTAGATATGTGTGGAGTCCCACGACTGCAGATCTATACATGTAATCATTTTCAAGGAGGCCCATCCCTCCTTTGGAACAGGGAATATATAATCTTGGTACGCACTGATTTTTATAAATCATTTGGTGAGCGTGAAGCATCCTTCTTGTTTTCCTATCTAATGTACCAAACACGTTTTGGGGCCAGTCGATCACTCCAAAACTGTAAGTTAGGAGGAAGAACAAATTGGTTTATAGCTTGGATTTTGTTCATAGATGCCAATGCTGTTTTCAGGATTAATTTAAGTCTTCTAAAGCATTCCTTACTAAGTTTTATTTGCATTTGTTCATGTTTTATTGTTGATCCTTCATCAGTTCCTAAACATTTATACACTCCTTCTTGCTCAAGTTCTTTTATTTCACATTTTTGGCCCAAACTGATGTTTTCTTGTTGCTGAAGTTTTCCTGCTTTAAAAGTGCTTTTGCACATTTATCAAGACCAAATGACATTCTTATATCATCGGAAAAAATGTTGACATCTTGCAGTTGTGCTTTCAGTTCCTCATCTGATGAGCTATACAGTTTTAAATCATTGACAAAGAGAAGATGAGAAGTCTTTACACTTTGTTGTATTCTAGGAGCCACATTATACCCATGGCCTAAGTTGTTAAGTAGACAGCTTAATGGGTTAAGGGCAAGGCAGAATAACAGTGGTGATAGAGTCACCCTGGAATATCCCCCTTTTAATTTTTATCCCTGGAGTAATAAATTGTCCTTTATCATGGCTTAATGGAAAAGTAATTTGCCACTGTTTCATGGTCATTGTAATGTAGTCGATCAGTGTAGGGTGTGTCTTATACATGTTTTAGCACTCTTTTATCCATGAATGTGGGATACTATCAAATGCATTTTTGTATTCAGTCCATGCCATTCTTAAATTCTTCCCCTTTTTACAGTTCTCCACTATGACTTTATTTAAAAACAAATGATCCTTTGTTCCATGTGACTTTCTTTTATTGCCCTTTAATTCTATTGCCATAACTGAGTTTTCTTCTAAATGACTATAAACTCTGTCAGCATCAGTTCCAGTGTATAGTTTATACGTCATCAGAAGGTAAGTTATTGGTCTATAATTTTTAGGGCAGCGTGCAGGTTCACTCTTAAGTAGAAGCATTGTTTTTCCTGTTGTTAGCCAGGTTGGGGTCTGTTTGGGGTAAGTATATAAATAGTTCTTACTCATGGCCAAATCTTCATGCAAAGATGTTCATACTTTTAATCAGACAAGCCTGGAGGTCTGACATGAATTTGGCAGTTCTGTCAGTTAGCATTTCTCTTGGGAAACATACCTTGTTGAAAGGGTGGGAGGGAGTTATCTGTACATGTTTCACCCCACATCTTTCCCACAGACAAGCCAGGAGGTCTGACATGAATTTGGCAGCTCTGTCAGTTAGTATTTCTCTTGGGAAACATACCTTGTTGAAAGGGTGGGAGGGGGTATCTGTACGTGTTTCACCCCACAGCTTTCCCACAGACAAGCCAGGAGGTCTGACATGAATTTGGCAGTTCTGTCAGTTAGCATTTCTCTTGGGAAACATACCTTGTTGAAAGGGTGGGAGGGGGTTATCTGTACATGTTTCACCCCACAGCTTTCCCACAGACAAGCCAGGAGGTCTGACATGAATTTGGCAGTTCTGTCAGCTAGTATTTCTCTTGGGAAACATACCTTGTTGAAAGGGTGGGAGGGGGTTATCTGTACGTGTTTCACCCCACAGCGTTCCCACAGACAAGCCAGGAGGTCTGACATGAATTTGGCAGTTCTGTCAGTTAGCATTTCTCTTGGGAAACATACCTTGTTGAAAGGGTGGGAGGGGGTTATCTGTACGTGTTTCACCCCACAGCTTTCCCACAGACAAGCCAGGAGGTTTGACATGAATTTGGCAGTTCTGTCAGCTAGTATTTCTCTTGGGAAACATACCTTGTTGAAAGGGAGGGAGGGGGTTATCTGTACGTGTTTCACCCCACAGCTTTCCCACAGACAAGCCAGGAGGTCTGACATGAATTTGGCAGCTCTGTCAGTTAGTATTTCTCTTGGGAAACATACCTTGTTGAAAGGGTGGGAGGGGGTTATCTGTACGTGTTTCACCCCGCAGCTTTCCCACAGACAAGCCAGGAGGTCTGACATGACTTTGGCAGCTCTGAATGTTAGCATTTCTCTTGGGAAACATACCAGGTTGAAAATCTCTAGCAAATCATTTTCCACCTTCTCTGCCTCAGTGGAAGACTGAGCCACTGCCTCAGGGTATCTGCTAGCATAATCTACTACCATTAGTATATACTACTTCCCTGTCGAACTTGGGGTACTCAGAGGTCCTAAAATAGCCATAGCCACTCTATGAAATGTCTCATCAATCACAGGAAAAGGCATCAAAGCAGCTTTGACCTTGTCTCCTGTCTTTCCTACTTTTTGGCACTCCTGACAGGTCCTGCAGTACCCTGTTAAATCCCTTGCAATCCCAGACCAGTAAAAGTTCTGCATAATACGCCTCTTGATATGCTTTATGCCCATATGACTTGCAAAGGGAATGTCATGGGCTATGGTTAGAAGTGCTAGATATAGGCTTTGGGCACTACCAACTGCTGTATTCTCTCACCCTCTAGCCCTCCCTCAGGGGTCTATTGTCTATACAGTAACCCTTTGTTCCAGTATATGAAATTCCCTTTTCCTTGAGAATCAGCTGCCTCCCTAGCTACCTCCCTTAAACCTTCTAATGTAGGTTCTGAGAGCTGAGCGTGTCTCATCTCCCTCTTTGAAAACTTCCCAGCTCCCTTTCCACAGGAATTCTGATCTCTTCTCACAGTGGTGCCTCACTGCCATCCTGGGTACTACTACTCACCTCTCCCCTTGTAGTCACTCTGTCCAACGGAACATCAGTACCCACCAGCAGCTGTGACTCACCTTCAGTCTCACTGCTACAGGGTATCTCCCTCCCTGAAGTAGCCACTTCACCAGTCCTGACTTCAGGTGGAGGGTCTATCTGGGTCCCTACCAGGCTACCAGACACACATGCCTGTTTCCAAGCATGACTTAGTGTAACTGCATGCACACAAGGTAATGCATTATCAAAATCATTCCTTATCAGGACATCTGCAGGGATATCCTCAAACACACCTATTTGTCTGCTTCCTTTTCCACTCTCCCAGTCAAAGTGAACCCTATCCAGAGGTATTTGAAATGGTGTCCCTCCTAAAGCTCTAACCGGAGTAGACTGCCCAATCAAGTAGTCCCCCTCTTTAACCATTGCAAGCTTCACAATGGTTAGGTCAGAGTCTGTGTCTCTCTTAGCAGTGGCCTGGTTCACATCTACTAAGATAGGATATGACCTTTTGTGGTAGTTTTGTACCCTTGTTGTCTCCAGACAACTTACCACTGGCATTCTGTTATTCCCACTTGCTGGCTCACCCACCTTTGTTCTCCACCTTCCCCTCTGTAGACATTTATATGCTACATGGTCCCACTGGCTACATCTAAAAAATGTAACCCCTGATCCTGACCTTTTACCTGAACTAGTGGCTTCCCCTGTTACTGCAGGACTCTGTTGGAGTGGTTTAGGCTGCCCACCATGGCTTCCCTTAGACCCATGTGTAGCAATGACTATCCCTTTCCTGTGCAGTGATGCCCTGTTTGCTAGGTATAGTTCCCTTTTTTCCCCAGCTCATCTGCAGAGTTGAATTTCCTGTCTGCCAACCAGATTCTTATGTCCTCGGGCAAAGTGCTAAGGGTTTGTTCCCTCACCAAAAGTTCTGCCAGCCTTTCAAAAGTGGTGACTTGACACTCACTCACCCACCTATGAAAATAAGTGCTCAGTTCAACAATATAATCACACACATTTTTATCTGCTTTGCATCTATAGTTACTTTTTTTTCTATAAGCTTTATGTGTTAACTTAAAACAGTCTAATAAACATTTCTTTACTTTTTTACAGTCTAAACAATCAATATCAGACAATTTAGTAACAACAGTTACAGCTTTACCATGGAGTAAGGGGGTCAGGAACTGTACCTAGAGCCCTCTGCCAACACTATACTGTTCACATACTCTTTCAGACATATGAATAAAACTATCAAAATTATCACCTTCTTCATATTGAGGAAAACATTTACTGACCTTTATTGCTTCTGTGGTATGGTCACTCCCCTCCCCATTACACCCATGCCCCTGGTGAAGAGTCAGCATTTCCTTTTCATGTTGCCACTCATTTTCCTCAGTCTCTCTGCTGATTCTAATTCCATCTGTTTCTACTTTTCTTCAGCCTCCAAGCACTGCAGTCTCTCTGCTGATTCTAATTCCAGATATTTTGCCTCCAGTTCAGCTCTCTTTAACTCCAGAAGGGTTTTTAAGTCCTCTGAGGAAAAATTGAACTGTCCATTTTCTGAGAGTGGTACATCCCCAAAGCCAGTATGGTTGTCTTCCTGTTTGCTGGTCTGTCATGCAGCTATGACTAAGGCTGCAATAATTTCCCCTTGAGTCACTTTGGCATGCACCAGTCCTTTGGCTTGGCACATCTCAGCCAACTCTCTCCTTGTCTGCTTGCTATAATCCTCTGCTGACATTGTTGCCTGCTCTCCCTGAGTAACTAAGCTAACAAAAGTAAATAAGTAAAATTATTTTGATACAAAACTGTGAATGTCTACCATGTGACTGCTTGAGAGTACAAACATCTTCTTTAGTGACCACTGTTTACAGGCTGCAGCCGTTTAATAGCCACATCACTGTTCACCAATATGTGATGTAGTGATCACACCACTGCTAACCAATATGTGACGACCCTCCATCTCTGGGCCAGTAATCAAGGAGCTTCAATCCTCACCATTGGCACCTGTGGAGGACATTCATAGGTTCATAGGTACATAGGTGTGTACTAGGCTAATGGCCCTGCAGTCTATATAAACCTAGCCCAAGAAGATTCCCTGGCATCATGCCACCCAAAGTTAGTTCCCAGTGCCCCTGTCAAGCAAGGCCACTGAAGTGATCCCCGGGGGGGGGGATCTTCCTGTTGCCTCCCACTCATCAAGATTTCTCTTAAAGAGAGCCAGTGAAGTGCTCTGCTTGATGTGAATGAGAAGTTTGTTCCAAAGTATGGGAAGTCTCTGGGTTAGGAACCTATCCCTCCAGTATGTTCTGTTTATTGTGGTAATAAGGTTAAGGTCCCTGTAGCATGTAACATGGAGGGACTGGGATTTCTTTAGGTGTAGCATATCTAGCAGCCCTGGGTCAGACATGGCTTTGTAGGTTAAGCAGGGATTGTCTCTAATTAGGTGATAAGAGACAGAGTATAGCTGGTGTTTTTGGAGTTTGTCCGTATAAGGCATGTGCCTTAAGGCCTATGATCCTCTTAGTGAGGTATTTTTGTGGCCTTTCCAGTTGTTGTAGGTGTCTAGTGATGTACATACCAAAAGGGACATTGTATTCTATAATAGGTCTACTGAGAGATGAGTAGAGAGGGATCTTTCTTCCTGAATGAGAAACCTTTTGTAATGAGATGTGCCACATAGAAGGACTTTCTGACCATGGGGCAATGTGGTTATCAAAGGAGAGGTTGCTGTCAACCTGTGTCCCCAGATCTCTTATCACACCTTCGGTGTTTAGTGGACTACCGCCTATGTGGTAGTTCATGGGCACTGAATTTTTCCCAAAAAGAATGACAGTGCACTTTTTGGCATTGAGCTTAAGGCCATGGTTCTGGCACCAGTCAGTGGTATCAGTGATGCCTTTTTGTAGAATGTCTGTATCAGTTGGAGAATCAATAATGGTTCCCAGTTTGCAATCATCTGCGAACATGGTCAGCCAGAGCCCCTTTGTGTTGGCTTGAACTTTAGAGAAGTAGATTCCAAACAGGAGAGGACCTAGGACTGATCCCTGTGGGACACCACTTGTAATTAGTCAGTAGTCAGATTTGGAGTCCGCTACTTTCACAGTGTGGGTTCTATCAGTGAGCCAGTTGGCAAGCCATCTTATTACATAGGGGTTTATGCCTAGTTTAGTGAGTCTATCTATGATTCCTGAGTGATGGATGGTGTCGAAGGCCATAGCAAGATCTAGGTAGGCTGTGTGAACTACCTTGCTCTCATCCACAGCTCTGGTGACAGACTCGAAGACATCTATCAGGTTGAGCAGGCATGATCTACCTTTCACAAGCCCATACTGTGTGGGGTCCAAAGTTTGGAGATTCCCTATGTCCTTATTTATAAGGTCTATGATGATGCGCTCCATAGCTTTACATATCAGACTCATCAGGCTAATGGGGCAGTAGATTCCAGGGTCTGTAGTCGCTCTCCCATTGTGGAGTGGGATGACCATAGCAGTGTGTCATTTGGTAGGAACAAAGCCTGAAATGAGGCTGTGATTGAACAGGGTACTCAAGTGTGGTGCCAGTTCACTTTGTAATTCATATAGAACACAGTCAGGGATATTATCATGTCCCATGGAAGCAGTACTCTTGGCTTTGGATAGTGCAGTTTTTAATCTGCATAGCCATGATAATAGAGACTTGGCATTCCTCAGGTATTGTGATAGGCCTTTTAGGGGGTGAAAAGGGGGTAAAGTTCATATTGAACCTGTCAGCCAATATGTTGGCAATATCACTTGGTCCTGTATATGTATTGCCATTGTGCTGTAACTCAGAGCAGATCTGAGTATTGCCGTGTAGATTTTTGACATAACTATAGAATGCCTTGTGGTTGTCTTTAGAATTTGCAGCAATTTTGTTTTCATAGTTAGCTTTAGAGGATTTGATGATGGATCTCAGTTTTTTGCTGCGGCTAACAAAGGAGTTTTTCCAGTCTTGGGACTTCACCCTTTTCTTCAACAGTTTTTTCCTTCTGTTGTAGAGTTTGTTTATTGTGGAGGACCACCAGATTGGCTTTCTTTTTTTGGAGGAGAGCGTCTCAGTTCTGTTTGGTATGCCCCATTCCATGCACTTGTGTATGTGCTCTTACAGTGCATTGGTGTATGATTCAGCAGTCATGCACCTATTTTCCATTTGCATGGGTGTCGTGAAGTTAGCCACTTCTGTTTTTAGAAGCCTAAAATTGGCTTTGGAGAAGTTTTTTATGGTGGTTTCCTTTGGGGGGGATGAGGGTGGGATGTGGATATCCATGGTGATTAGCTTGTGGTCAGATCTGACCATGGAGAAGTTGATTATTGGTGTACAGCAATGGTCACCCATGTTAGTAATGAATAGGTCAAGAATGTTTCTACACCTGGTTGGGGTAAGAATGAGTAGGTCCAGGGCATTGGAATTAGTGAATTCCAGAAAACGTTGAGCAAGTGTGTTGGTACATGAGTAATTTTCCCAGTTAATGGAGGGGTAGTTAAAGTCTCCCAGTATAAGGGTATTGGGTTGTACCCTAATATTTTCCAGTGTGTTTAGGAATGTGGAGTGGAAGTCTTGGGACATGGTGGGGGATCTATAGCAGGCTACAATCTGGATTGCAGTTTTACCCAGTGTTAGTTGTACCTAAAGTATCTCTGATGCGTTATGTTAGGCTACTAGTCTGGAGGTGTGCATATCCTTTATGAATATGGAGTCACCACTGCCTTTAATGCTTCAGTCCAGGTTTAGGGCCCAAAAGGTGTGGTATGAATTATAGCCCGGTAGTGCTGGGGTGCTCTCCAGAGCCTTGAACCAGGTCTTGGTCACAGCACTGAGAGGATAACAGGTACACACAGAGTATTTCCAAATGCATCTCTCTGTATCAAGCATAATCATGCACTATTTCCTTTAAAAGCACACAGGGAACACAGTCAGTCTGGAGCTGGTTCCTCTGTCTTTCTCCAGATCCCCAATAAGACTCCCCACTGGCACAGCTATAGAGATGAGTCCATAGCTAGGGTTGCAAGCCAAATACATTTTCTTTGTCCAACCAGTGCTTCGTGTCCCTGCCCAAGTAGCTGACACAAACACACACACACACACACACACACACACACACACACACACACACACACACACACACACACACACACACACACACACACATATTGGAAAGGCTGGCACAGGTTTGCTAGCTATGCCCCCTCTTGCCCAGACTATAAGGAAGTTATCACTGCCACCAGAACCCCTCACCACCTACTTCAAGGCCCTTAACAAAGGGTGTCCAGTAAATTAAGTGAAATTAATATTAATACAGATGGTAGTTTGACCAAGAGCAAGGCTATTAGGAGTGGCCCACACGGTGTCACCAAATAAATATGCAAATACTCTCAAAACTTAAATATCGCTACAAAGATCAGCCATAATGAAATGTTTAAATACATTTAATAATAAATAATAAAAGAACTAGACAATATATATATATATATATATATATATATATATATATATATATATATATATATATATGGGTCTACCTGACATCATCGACAGCGGAAAACACTGACAAGCGAATCGTGAGCGCCAGAAGATTGACAATGCAGAAGACCGACGCGATGGATGAAAACACTGACGCCGAGGATGCCGACATGGGAAAAGGCTGTGTAAGTATGCGGTAGTGACGGACGTTAGGGTGCGAGTAAGGTAAGTGTGGATATTGACGGTCTGTGGGGATAGGGGTGGGTTAAGTGAGTTAGGGTTAGGGACTGGGTTAGGTAAGTGTGCGGTAGTGATAGTCTTTGGGTTAGGGGCGGGTTAAGGGAGTTAGGGTTAGGGCGCGGGTTAGGTAAGTGTGTGGTAGTGATAGTGTTTGGGTTAGGGGTGGGTTAAGTGAGTTAGGGTTAGGGACTGGGTTAGGTAAGTGTGTGGTAGTGATAGTCTTTGGGTTAGGGGCGGGTTAAGTGAGTTAG
Organism: Protopterus annectens; assembly: GCF_019279795.1. Lineage (NCBI taxonomy): Eukaryota > Metazoa > Chordata > Ceratodontiformes > Protopteridae > Protopterus > Protopterus annectens. The sequence goes on from NC_056737.1 coordinate 1,191,410,192, forward strand.
GGTTAGGGTGCGGGTTAGCTGAGTATGTGATAGTGACGGACCTTAGGGTTAGGGTTTGGGTTAGGGTTGTAGATAGTTGTGTATGTGTGGTTTAGTGTGGGTTTGTAGGGATTTTGGTGTGCTTGTGTTGTGTGTGTGGTTTTTGGACAGGGGATGTGTTTTGTTTGTTGATTGTTGTTATTGTGGTGTGTGCAGTGTATGAGGTTTCGTGTTTGTGTACCGTTGGTTATTTCGTTGTCGGGCATGTGAGGTTTCGTGTTTTTGCACTGTCGGTTATGTGGTGTTGGTAATTTCGTTGTCGGTGTTCTGGGGTTTCGATTATGTCAGGTAGAACCATATATATATATATATATATATATATATATATATATATATATATATATATATTCAAAGTGACAGCAGAGTTCAAAATCACAGAAAATATTTAAAATAACATTGAAGGACAGACACAGACAAATAAAGAAAAACAATATCTAAAGAAAGCTTCACTATATTCCTGTTTGAATGTAAGAGAATTGCTATTCCCTACTTATTTAATACAGCAAGGGAGATGATGTGGTGAATGGTTCTTCTTGCTGTCAGGCCCAAGACAGAATACAGAATGCTCAGTCTCACTAAGAGTCTTCTTAAAATAATATCTAAAGTACTACCTCTGGGATAGCTTGCAGAACGACATCACTTCTGGTCACCTGACTTCTGGTTCCCATGCAAATCCCCCATAGCTGGAAGCTGGCAAGATTTAGCACCTACCTGTAAAAATATACACACACATGGGGTTTTGCTCATATTTGTGGCAGGTGCTGGAAGTCATAAAACAATTTCATACCTCAACACTTCCAGAGTAGTAATTAGTTCACCCAAAAGACAATACAGAAAGTTTCCTAGTAGGGACGCTGTGTCTCTGACTGCATTGAAACCTGTGAGATAACATATTTATGTCCTAGCCTAAAGTGATTTAATTTAAGATAGTTTTTTAAAGTTTGCTGGACTGAGGTTAACCCTCTGTCTTCCATTTTCCTCTGTTAAAACATATACATTTAAACAGTTACAATAGTGCATCTACATTTCTGTTCTCTCCCCAGTAGGGACAGTGTGGATGCATTTCAAACACAAGCACTTTATAAATACTGTTTCAACACAAACATCTGTACAAATCAGCTTGATATACACATGACATACAGTTCTAATACATTTTTAACATAATCATCTTGTATAAATCAGTTTGATATTCACAAATGACATAGTTATTTACAAAATTCCAGCTAGCTATGCTGGCAGTAACTCCTACCATCACACCACTTAAGAAGTTAAAGGAAAGATAGCCGGGGAGAAAAGGCATAGCTCTCAATCTCTGATCTCCAGAATCGGGACCAAGCCAAAAATAGTCAGGGGCAAAGGGGGTCACTTTTTTAAATACTGACACTATAAACTTAGAAGGTTTAAAGAATAATAAAATATAGATTAACATGCATTTTCTAAAGTAAGGCAAATCTGTAACTTTAAAGACTGTCATTATTTTTATTTACTTTAGTTCACCACCTTTTTCTAGATATCTACAATTTTGAAATGGCCAGACCAAAACTTTGAGCCAAAATAAAGGACATCTCTGAAAATAAGGTGCATTGAATTATATAAGAATGCTGTGACCTATGCAGGAGGCCTAGTGTTTTGTTTATGCAAATGTATAACAATCTATTTTAAGTGATTATTTATTAATGCACACGCTACTGTAACTTAATATTGAAACAATAAAACTCTCTATGAGAAACACTAAGCAAAGAAAGATGAAACATAAGAGTTAAAACTAAACAACAAAATGCTCAAAACAGCATGTATTGGAGGTAGCCCATAGATGCACTACTTCTATAAAGGGGGCTGTGTCCCTGTTTCCCAAAGATGAATTGGTCTGAAATGACAGAAACATTTCTCCCATCTCTCTATAGCTGTGATACACTTAATCAGTGCCTGTTTATTTGAACATGTGTTATGTGAGTTTGATTCTATGAACAGGCTCAAAAGTATACAACTGTTGGAACTGGGGGAAGCTCCCACACAAGGACTTCATACCCTGTACTACCCTATGGAATATAAGACAGATGAGTTTACACAACCTTTGTGTATGTTATACACTGCATAGTTTCAAAGGTCTGTCTGTAAGATGAGATGATAAACCGAGTTCCCATCTGCCTGAGTTGGGGGTAGCCCAGGTACATGTAGAAGATCCCATGTCAATTATTGAAAAGAGTAGGGGAAGTTACTTCCTTGGTGTCCTGGCCAAATTTCCCCTATTCTCTTTGAATACCAGCTCCAGTCTCCCCCAAACAGGAAGCAAATACAAAGGAGCTTCCATTGCTATAAAACTAAGAACTAAAATGAAATAAACCATCACCATAAACCACTTCTCACAAATTCCAAAATGTAGTGAAGAAATATCAAATTTAAGAATTTTTGTCCAAAACAAATCAGGATTTAATCATTTTTTTTAAATGTATTTCAATACACAGTGGCTTGTAGCGTAGGTGCATTTCACGTTGGTTCTCCTATGAAAACTGACCATTAGCCTGGTGGGACTAATCTGGTCAATAAATACTGGGTCCTCTACTATTTAACATCTACATAAATGATTTCCATAATTCTATACCACTCTCAAATATTATTCAATATGCAGATGATTCAACCATTATCTGCTCTGCCACATCCATTCCAGTACTCCAAAAACTCACACAAGATGCATTCTCTATCACTGAACAATGGATGAAAACAAACCATTTAGCATTAAATGCCTCTAAAACCAAATTAATGGTTTTTACTCCCTCTAAATACATCTCTGCCAACATAAACTCCTTCCTAATCACCAGTAACAACAACACATCCTTGGAATTGGTGCCAGAGACTAAGTTACTTAGGGTTCAAATTGACAGTCAGCTGAAATTCCATTCCCATATACAACTTAATATCAAAAAGACTCATCAAAAACTAGGTATGCTCTACCGACAAAATCATTTTCTTACACCCACTACTAAAAGCACTCTCTCTTCCTCATTCCTTGTTCCCTCTCTTCTGTATGGTGCCCCACTCCTGACTAACTTACAATCTTCCCTCAAAACACAACTCTCCTCATGCTACAATAAAATAGCCAAATTCGCTAATGGCCACAAAGCATCTACTCACCATTGCTTTTCTCTCCACAAACTAGCATGGTTAGAACTACACAACCAACTCATATATTCTCAACTCACTCTTGCCCACAAGCTCATCTTTAAACCCTTGCTATGTCCATCTCTTTCCAATACCTTTAAAATGCACCTTCCAAACAGACAACTCAGAACCAATAACCAGAACCTACTTGAACTACACATACCATTACGCCCCCCCCAGGTAAAAAACTTCTATCTTATAGTTTAGCACGTCTCTTTAACTCCCTACCTCCAGCTATTTGTACCACCTTCAACCACTTTACTTTCAAAAAATATCTTTACTCTCATCTACTAACGCAGTGGGAATGCTCTTGCACCCACCCTTCATAATTTCAATGCTCTTTCATCCACCCTCATATTTTCAAAACTACCTTATTTTCTTCCTCTTCCTGCTAATAAGTTCCCCTGCATCTGCCTCTCCCATTGTAGTAACTTGCATCCTTCTATCTAGCTTCCTAATCTCAAATCAGTCAATTTGTATGCCTTACCTAACAATCTCATCTGAAATGTCACTTGAAATATAGACTCTTAATGTGTACATACTGAAACAGGTTTTATATTTTTTTTTACAGTAGGTACCACTTGTAAAGATACATTGATTCTGTATCCTTAAACAGTAATTCTGTATAATTCTACAAATACTGCAATATGACTCACTTTATAGTATGTACCATCTACAAACTGTAATTTATACAATTCTGTAAATACTGCATTTTGAACTCTGTATATAACGCAATCTGAATCACTTCTATAGAAAGTACCATCTGCAACAGTCAGCACCAGTATCATGCCCTAATTGTGTAATTGTATTGATAACTTGATTGCTAATATTTTATTACATTTGTATAACTATGTAACCTTGTTAATGGAGCTTTTCTCCCCAGGACTCCATTGAAAACGGGTTCATCTTGGCCCAATGGACTATCCTGGTAAACCAACTGCAAATAAATAAATAAATTAATTAATTAATTAATTAATTAATAAATAAATAAATGTATTTCAATACAAAGTGGCTTGTAGCATAGGTGAATTTCATCTTGGCCCTATGAAAAGAGACCATTGGCCTGGTCGGACTAATCTGGTCAGTAAACTGTAAAAAAATAAATACGTTAATTAATAAATAAATAAATGTATTTCAATACATTGTGGTTTGTAGTGTAGGAACATTTCATGTTGGTTCTCCTGTGAAAAGAGACCATTAGCCTGGTGGGACTAATCTGACCAATAAACTATAAATAAATTAATTAATTAATTAATGAATTAATAAATGTATTTCAGTACATTGTGGCTTGTAGCATAGGTGCATTTCACGTTGTTTCTCCTATGAAAAGAGACCATTAGTCTGGTGGGACTAATCTGGTCAATAAACTGTAAATAAACAAATTAATTAATTAATAAGTAAGTAAATGCATTTCAATACATTGTGGCTTGCAGCGTAGGTGCATTTCATGTTGGTCCTATGAAAAAGGACCATTTTCCTGGTGGGACTAATCTGGTCAATAAACTATAAATAAATTTAGTTAATTAATAAATAAATACATGTATTTCAATACATTGTGGCTTGTAGCATAAGTGCATTTCATACTAGTTCTATGAAAAGAGACCATTGGCCTGGTGGGACTAATCTGGTCAATAAACTGTAAATAAATTAATTAATTAATGAATTAATAAATAAATGTATTTCAATACATTGTGGCTTGTAGCATAGGTGCATTTCACGTTGGTTTTCCTATGAAAAGAGACCATTGGCCTGGTGGGACTAATACGGTCAATAAACTGTAAATAAATAAATAAATAAATTAATTAATTAATTAATTAAAATAGCTCACTGACTCAAGCTCTGATAAGTGGGTTTCATATAAAACAGGACCATCATTTATTTATCTATTACAAGACATAGTGGCTTGTAGCGTAGGGGAATTTCATGTTGGTTCTATGAAAAGAGACCGTTGGCCTGGTGGGACTAATCTGGTCAGTAAACTGTAAATAAATAAATGAGTTAATTAGTAAATAAATAAATGTATTTTAATACATTCTGGCTTGTAGCATAGGTGCATTTCATGTTGGTCCTATGAAAAGAGAACATTGGCTTGGTGGGACTAATCTGGTCAATAAACTGTAAATAAACAAATGAGTTAATTAATAAATAAATACGTGTATTTCAATACATAGTGGCTTGTAGTGTAGGTGCATTTCATGTTGGTACCATAAAAAGAGACCATTGGCCTGGTGGGACTAATCTGGTCAATAAACTGTAAATAAATAAGTTAATTAATAAATAAATAAATGTATTTCAGCACATTGTGGCTTGTAGCGTAGGTACATTTCATGTTGGTTCTCTTATGAAAAGAGACCATTGGCCTGGTGGGACTAATCTGGTCAATAAACTGTACATAAATAAGTTAATTAATAAATAAATAAATGTATTTCAGTACATTGTGGATTGTAGCGTAGGTACATTTCATGTTGGTTCTCCTATGAAAAAAGACCATTGGCCTGGTGGGACTAATCTGGTCAATAAACTGTAAATAAATAAATCAATTAATTAATTAAAATAGCTCACTGACTCAAGTTCTGATATCTGGGTTTCAGATAAAACAGACTTCATAAAACAAAAATCTCCCCTAATTACACAAACAACCCAATCCAAAGTGTAACTTTAATCTCAACACAGCATTCCAGAATGTGTCCTTTATAAGCCATATTTTTGTCTAAGACCTACACGCTGTCCATCAATAAACACAACAAAATAGTTACTCTACACCACTGCCCCACTTGTGGATAGTAAAAGGTGTGTATTAGGCATCTGAGAAACCTGCACTTGCAGCTAATAATTGAGGCACAGGCATGTGTACAGCATGTTACAGCCATGCAGATGACATGTTACTGCCATACAGATGACATGTGACTGCCATGCAGATGACATGTGACCGCCATGCAGATGACATGTTACAGCCATGCAGGTGATGTGTGACCAGCATGCAGATGACATGTTACAGCCATGATGATGACATATTGCCATACAGATGACATTTTACAGCCATACAGATGACTTTACAGCCATGCAGATGATGTGTTGTTGCCATGCAGATGACAGGTTACTGCCATACAGATGACATTACAAGCCATGCAGATGAAGTTACAGCCATGCAGATGACATGTTACTGCCATGCAGATGACATGTTACCACCATGTGTGACTGCCTCACTCAGAATGCCTGTGCAGATAATGGCTTATATATTCCACTGATTGATGAACCAAGCAGACATTCTGTTTTCTAAACTATTTCTCTTCCAGTATTTCTATTTAAGTCTGGCCAGATACCAGTCAGTGGTTTTATGCATTAATCTTATATTACATAGCCTGCTAACAAACCCAGTGATATGTCAAACAGCTCGATGAATGCTGTTAAAACCAAGCTGCATTTCACATGTAAGAGCATGCTGTTTGTTTCTAGCACATTTTATAACTGTACATATAAGTTGTCAATTTTGCCCCACACAGGGTCGGCCTTGGGTCAAGTGGTGCCCTAGGCAAAAGGGCTCCACGGCACCCCCCCACACACCATCTGGTGCCCCTATCCTGGTCTAGTTACACCATTCAGTTTACTGGAAAAATGCCCCTGCTAGAACGGCGCCCTAGGCGGCCACCTAGTTGGCCTATGCCTAAGGCCGGCTATGGCCCCACATATAAATGAAAAGCATACCACCCACATAGCTATACTGATACTTAGCAGAGTCACAGTTTCCCATTACCAAAGAGATCTGTGACTATCCTTTCTCACAATCTTCCACTGAAAAGTGTACATCTTACAGTGCAATCAGAACTGCCTCTATTTATCTCATGTTTAATTGCATTTAAAAAGTGTTTCATTTATGTTTATATCAGTGAAGTTGCATAATTTAGGTATTTATATCATTTCAGATAGCAACCATATTCTGATTTTCCTAAATGTCAGAAAGTAACTACATAACACTGAACTGCGTAAACCTAAGATTTATTTTTTTTTCCTATTTTTTACCATTTTTTTAAGAAGGAACACTGTAAGTATTGTAATCATTAAAATTACTTTAAGACACAGTTTAGGACTGATATGAACAAACCTTTTTATTAGTGGTTTTGGTGGGTCCCTATTATTTAACTGAACGTTCAATGTTTCGAACGTCACTTTGTCAACAGCTAAATGTTGAAAAGATCAAATCCTGAACAAACGGAACAGTGATTTTTTTCATAAGGAAAAAAATCATTGGGCTATTTTCAGAACTTTGCCGTTTCCTCCACTGTGGTACGATCTTGAAGTTGGTATATTTAAGTAGGGGGTGGGGTGGGGTGTGGGCTACTTTATTTTATATTTGGGCTTTTTTTTTGTGTACCAGCGATTTTTTTCCCTAGGAAAAAAAATCACTGTTCTGTTTGTTTGAGATTTGGAGTATTCGAAATTTAGTTGTCAATGAAGTGACTTTCGAAACATTGAACGTTTGCTTAAATAATAGGAAAGCGTTTTGGTGAGTTATGATGTCGTGTGGACTTTACAACTGAACTGTAGCCCAGCAGATTCAGCAGTACAAATTATACCTGACGATATTGAATGTTTTCTGAAACCTGTCAATATTCTTCATGGTCATACTGCAGTTTATGTTTCTGCAACCATAGTAATTGAACTTTTATTAGACAGTGCATAACTGTGTGCCACTGTTTTTTCTATTTCCACAGAATAAGAGGGCATATGTGGCTGATTACAGCATACTGGAAGGAATCAAACCAAATGTCTTAGATGGCCTAGAGCAGTATGTCACTGCACCAATCTGCATTCTGTATGAGGACCCAACAAAAGGACTTACTCCAGTTGCCATAAAGGTATTAACATCTTTGCTAATTTTAGTCACGTGTGAGTAAAACAAATTGACTGCACAATGCTGGAAAAGGATATGTACAAGCCATTAAATGTAAAGGGTTACTCAGCTAACACTATAGAAATCCTTGGGAAAGGTATCAGAAAATTGTCCAATGGTGTTGTATGGTGAGTTAAATTTATTGGCTGTTAACAGGGTTCATACTGTAGTGTTTGACTTCAATCTCCCAATCTCTGCTTTAATAGTCTTTGGCTCTGCACTAATCTCATATCAAATCCAGTCCTTCTGGTCACTCCTGAAAGAAGTATTTGTGCTTATAGAATCTTAGGAGACTGACATTTGAATAAAATTACACAAAAGACAATATAGTGCAAACTGCTGTGACCCAATCAAAGCCTATAAGTGAAGCACATGAATGTTAGTATTAGTGGTCTAGTGTGCGGGCATGGCATGACATACAGTGATGTGTCTGGGTAGTGGGAACTGGCAAGAGAGTGCAGTAGGACAGGTCTACAAATGATTTAAAGGGACATCATTCACAAACATGGCTGCACCTGATCAGTATTAAAAACCAAACACTCTGACAGCACTTCAGTGTGGCACTGACATTATCACATTGTTGTACTGGCAGAGGACTATAACTCTTTCAGCATCATTCTGTGACACAATCTAAATGTGCCCCTGTGCCAATGGCACTGGAGTATAACACTGATATAATCATGCTGTGACACAAACAGAACTGTGCCACTGACAGTGCTGCAGTGTGACGCTGACATTATCACATTGTTGTACTGGCAGAGGGCTATTATATGTCAGCATTATGCTGTGACACAAACTGAACTGTGCCCCATGCAAACAACAGTGGAGTATAACACTGATATGATCAAGCTGTGACACAAACAGCACTGTGCCACTGACATCACTGCAGTATGTATTATGTAGCATTGAGCTATAGCACCCACTGCTCTGTGATACTGAGAACCATAATGTGAAGGTGACATTCTTATACCATAGTATAGCACTCCAAAATGCTATGACAGCAGTATACTGTGACACACATTGCACTGTGGCACAGACAGACCCACACTGTGATGATGGCATTCTTATACTGTAGTATAGCACTGCAGAATGCAGTGATAGCAGTATACTGTGACATGCATTGCACTGTGGCACTGAGAGAACCACATTGTGATGGTGACATTCTTATACTGTAGTATAGCACTGCAGAAAGCAGTGATAGCAGTATACTGTGGCATACATTGCACTGTGGAACTGACAGAACCACACTGTGATGATGGCATTCTTATACTGTAGCATAGCACTGCAGAATGCAGTGATCTCAGTGTACTGTGACATGCATTGCAATGTGGCACTGAGAGAACCACATTGTGATTGTGGCATTCTTATACTGTAGTATAGCAATGCAGAATGCAGCAACAGCAATATAATGTGATGTACATTGCACTGTGGCACTGACAGAGCCACACTGGGATTGTGACATTCTTATACTGTGGGCTAGCACTACAGAATGCCATGACAGCAGTTTACTGTGACATACATTGCACTGTGGCAGTGACAGAATCATACTGTGATGCTAACATTCTTATACTGTAGGACAGCACTGCAGAATGCAATGACTGCAGTATACTGTGACATACATTGCACTGTGGTACTGACAGAACCACACAGTGATGGTGGCATTCTTATACTGTAGTATGGCTGTGCAGAATGCAATGACTTGAAATGCAAACTGACACAAACTGATAAAACACAAAACAGGAACCAGAAGCAGTTGCTGGCAGTATCCACAATTAGATAAATAACCACGAAAGCTGATCTCACTGACACTTTAATAAACGAAAGGTAAAATAAAGCGCTTTTCGTCTACTGACATCAGTAGACTTCTTCAGACTGATATAAAACAAGCTTAAACAAAGAAGCTTATATAATAAGTTAATTACACAATAAAACAATCAATCAACTGTTAGCGAATGGAGTGTAAACAATTAGTTCGTTGATAATTGACTGGTAGCAATGAACTAAGTACTAAAAGAAAGATACCACTAAGTAAAATACAGGAACCTGTTCACCTAACTATATTCAATATACTTCATGGTACATGCAATGTGACATAAATCATAGCACAAGATAAAAAAATGTATACTAAATATATGAAAAATAGTAATGAATAAGCTTAGTAAGTGAGATAAAAAGAGCATGTAAAATTAAAACAGCCCTATAATATTTTTAACATAAAATCCTGAAAGCAATTATCTATATATGGCTGCTCAGAGAGATTATAAAAGTTGCCTCAACATAATTGCTGTATAGATAAACAAGTTTTACCTCAATAAACTTTTCAATTTTAACAGACAACTTATAGAGCAAAAGTCATTTAGTCCTGGAACAGAGTAGGAATTCAATCTAATTTGCCACCTTAGTTCTAGTTCTTCCAGAAGCAGATGGGAAGGAGCTCCCCTCTGGTTATCTGTTATCTGGTCAATAACCAAAAACTTAAAACCATGATCACTGAATAAGCAGATATGTTTAGCTAAAGCATTCTCTTGTTTGTTCTTACTAATTGCATACAGGTGTTCATATAATCGATCACGGAGTCTACGTTCTGTCTTGCCTATGTAGAATCCGGGACAATTTTGACATTGTGCCAAATAAACAACCATACGAGAATTGCAATTAGCCCTACACTTCAGGTCATAGGTCTTATCATTTATGGTAAACCTATTGGACTCTAAAATGTATTTACACTTATTGCAGTTTTGACACTTAAACGTACCCGGTGTTCTTAACAGTGCACATTGTTGTTGTTCAAGGATGGTTTTTAGGTTTTTACCTCTCCTAAATACAGTGACAGGACGAACACCCATTTTACTGTACAATGAAGAATTAGTTTTAAAGATGTCCCAGTTTTTCTTAACAATGTCAATAATATCATAACTATTCACATTGTAAGTTAAAATTAATTTAGGACCTCTACAGTTGACATCCACGACCACATCATTAGTTGGAATACTAACTGAAGTTTGAGGTGTAGTCAAAGTAACATCTGTTTCATTATGTGATCTATTATTGTGTAGGCATAGAATAGGTTTGTAAAACCCATCCTCTCTTTTACTTGTAACTTCTTGGATCAGTGCTTCTAGTAGGTGAGAGGGATACCCTCTAAGGGTAAACATATTTTTCAAAAGTACACACTCAGTGTGGAAATCCATGTCTAAACTCACAATTCGAGCAGCTCTAACAAGTTGTCCTTTAACCACAGATCTTTTCTGGTGGTTAGGGTGCCAGCTGCTGAAATGAAGAAAAGAGTTGCTGTAAGTATGTTTCCTGTGAACTCTTGCTACATATGCTTTTAGCTCAACATTTTTAACTAACCATATATCTAAATAGGCAATGGCACTAGTGCTAAATGTAGAGGTGAACTTCAAAAAAATCGGTGGAGTTATTAAGAATGTTTAATAAGTCATTACTAACAAATTCATCCCCATCAAGTAAAATGAAGATATCATCAAGGTATCAGGTATAATAACGGATCCTGTCTTTCACGATACCGTTATTAAAAATAAATTCCCTTTCCCAATAAGCCATCACCATATTGGCTATACTGGCCCCACAGGGGGAGCCCATGGCTACCCCAACTTTCTGCAGGTAAAAATTTTTACCCAGCATAAAGAAGTTGTTGTATAAAATTATCTCTAGTAATTCAATAACTAGAGAAATTTCATGGCCAGTAGCGCCATTCCTCTTCAATGTTATAGCTACCCAGTCAGTAGCTATATGGTGGGGTATGCATGTATACAGATCTTTGACGTCAATGGTTAAAAAATTACAGTTAGCGTCAAAATCCAAAAGATCTATTTTAGTTAAGAATGACCATGAATCTTTACATATTTGATCTTCACTACTCAAGTACTTTTGCAAAATAGAATCGACAATATTTTCACATGTGTACGTGGGTGAGCCACGACCATCTACTAGTGGGCGCATCGGGGGGGGGGGGTTGGATAAGTCTTTGTGAATTTTTGGAATCCCAAACTGTTATTAAAAATGAAAAAACTCCAATTGGATATTTCATATTTTAATGAATGTTTAGCGTGCAAAGTTATACCTAAAGGACATAGACATTTTCAGTTTCCAACTGGCTTAGTACCAAATTCCGAGTTTCATAATGAATTATTGTTGATGTTTGACAGACAAGGTACTGAGCTCTTGGAATTAATGGTTAAACATTATACAGTTTGGGTAAATGACTTGAACAAAGAAATCATTGAACTAGATGCTAGTATTAAACTGAATGATGAGTTTAACAGATACAAATATGAGTACAGTCGTTGCTTCAACAGTATAGACCAGTACTTGTCTAAATTAAAACTGAATAAAATTAAAAAACTAGACCGTGACTGTAAAGCATATGAGAATGGAACAGCTTACCCCTGCCCCCCTCCCTCTCAAACTTGGCAACATCCTAAACCATTAAATGGATTACTTTCTGCCACTAATCGGGATGCAGTGATTACCAACAATAATACAAGTAGTAATAATGTGTTTTTCAACAACGCTCAACCTCACCAGCACAATATGGGCGATCAGTATATGCCCAATGTTGAGGTGGGTCTTGAACCAACTGATATAGGTGTTCAACCTGAATCCTTAATCAGGAGAAGTGAACGATTGCAGAACCGTCAGAAGGCTAACTTTAACTCTAATAATCAACAACAGGTTTTTCAGGATGACAAACGGATGGGTGCCATCCCCAAACAACGGAACCAATTCCACCAGAACAGAGGGAGATTTCAATGCCCCAGGTGAACAACACCTTGAACCACACAGACTCTGACGACATGGATTATAACAAAATTTGTGTTAACAATGTCTTTAATGGAGTAATTAATAATGTCAATAGACTTACTATTGAGGACATTACTGCTATGAACCAGGACGTTGATGACATTAGTAGTACTATTCCTGTTGACAGTTTTGATTCTGTAGTTGATGTAAATATCTCTGTATGTTCCAATGATGAACAATTGTTTAAACCTGTGATTACTACTAACAGTTCAGGTGATTTTAAGGTATATAATTTTTCTACAGTTTCCATACCTGATGAGTTAGCTAATTTTTTGTCTAAAGGTTACTCCTATTTTCCTCAGCAAACATTTGACTTGGTTGGTACTATCTTGGACATTAAATTGTACACACGTAAATTGAATTTCAACTTGATGCTAGGTGATAATGAAGAAAACCCTAATAGTAATTTATTTAGGGTTCCAACTACATTTAATCCACCATTGCATCCCTTGATACAAATGTTTGAGCATATGTGTGAGTTAGATCTACGTCAGACTTTAAGAAATCCACAATTTACTGCTAATTTTGACATAAGTAAAAATGAAAACGAATTGATTAATTATGTCAAAATTCACAATTTACGTATCTGTAAACCCGATAAAGGAGGAGGGGCAGTTATTTTTGATAAGGATGATTATTTTGATCGGATGACTGATTTAGTTAATAATGATTCATATGCACTGAGTTCTAGATCAGAAATAAACAGGTCCTATTTAACTATTAAAAATAGTATAGAAGATATGTACATTGAGGATAGATTACAACAAGAGCAGTATAAGTATATGCAGACTGCTTATCCGAGATATCCGTGTCTTTTTGGGATTCCAAAATTCACAAAGACTTATCCAACCCCCCGATGCGCCCACTAGTAGATGGTCGTGGCTCACCCACATACACATGTGCAAAAATTGTCGATTCTATTTTGCAAAAGTACTTGAGTAGTGAAGATCAAATATGTAAAGATTCATGGTCATTCTTAACTAAAATAGATCTTTTGGCTTTTGACGCTAACTGTAATTTTTTAACCATTGACGTCAAAGATCTGTATACATGCATACCCCACCATATAGCTACTGACTGGGTAGCTATAACATTGAAGAGGAATGGCGCTACTGGCCATGAAATTTCTCTAGTTATTGAATTACTAGAGATAATTTTATACAACAACTTCTTTATGCTGGGTAAAAATTTTTACCTGCAGAAAGTTGGGGTAGCCATGGGCTCCCCCTGTGGGGCCAGTATAGCCAATATGGTGATGGCTTATTTGGAAAGGGAATTTATTTTTAATAACGGTATCGTGAAAGACAGGATCCGTTATTATACCCGATACCTTGATGATATCTTCATTTTACTTGATGGGGATGAATTTGTTAGTAATGACTTATTAAACATTCTTAATAACTCCACCGATTTTTTGAAGTTCACCTCTACATTTAGCACTAGTGCCATTGCCTATTTAGATATATGGTTAGTTCAAAATGTTGAGCTAAAAGCATATGTAGCAAGAGTTCACAGGAAACATACTTACAGCAACTCTTTTCTCCACTTCAGCAGCTGTCACCCTAACCACCAGAAAAGATCTGTGGTTAAAGGACAACTTGTTAGAGCTGCTCGAATTGTGAGTTTAGACACGGATTTCCACACTGAGTGTGTACTTTTGAAAAATATGTTTACCCTTAGAGGGTATCCCTCTCACCTACTAGAAGCACTGATCCAAGAAGTTACAAGTAAAAGAGAGGATGGGTTTTACAAACCTATTCTATGCCTACACAATAATAGATCACATAATGAAACAGATGTTACTTTGACTACACCTCAAACTTCAGTTAGTATTCCAACTAATGATGTGGTCGTGGATGTCAACTGTAGAGGTCCTAAATTAATTTTAACTTACAATGTGAATAGTTATGATATTATTGACATTGTTAAGAAAAACTGGGACATCTTTAAAACTAATTCTTCATTGTACAGTAAAATGGGTGCTCGTCCTGTCACTGTATTTAGGAGAGGTAAAAACCTAAAAACCATCCTTGAACAACAACAATGTGCACTGTTAAGAACACCGGGTACGTTTAAGTGTCAAAATTGCAATAAGTGTAAATACATTTTAGAGTCCAATAGGTTTACCATAAATGGTAAGACCTATGACCTGAAGTGTAGGGCTAATTGCAATTCTCGTATGGTTGTTTATTTGGCACAATGTCAAAATTGTCCCGGATTCTACATAGGCAAGACAGAACGTAGACTCCGTGATCGATTATATGAACACCTGTATGCAATTAGTAAGAACAAACAAGAGAATGCTTTAGCTAAACATATCTGCTTATTCAGTGATCATAGTTTTAAGTTTTTGGTTATTGACCAGATAACAGATAACCAGAGGGGAGATCCTTCCCTTCTGCTTCTGGAAGAACTAGAACTAAAGTGGCAAATTAGATTGAATTCCTACGTTGTTCCAGGACTAAATGACTTTTGCTCTATAAGTTGTCTGTTAAAATTGAAAAGTTTAGTGAGGTAAAACTTGTTTATCTATACAGCAATTATGTTGAGGCAACGTTTATAATTTCTCTGAGCAGCCATATATAGATAATTGCTTTCAGGATTTTATGTTAAAAATATTATAGGGCTGTTTTAATTTTACATGTTCTTTTTATATCACTTACTAAGCTTATTCATTACTATTTTTCATATATTTAGTATACATTTTTATATCTTGTGCTGTGATTTATGTCACATTGCATGTACCATGAAGTATATTGAATATAGTTAGGTGAACAGGTTCCTGTATTTTACTTAGTGGTATCTTTCTTTTAGTACTTAGTTCATTGCTACCAGTCAATTATCAACGAACTAATTGTTTACACTCCATTCGCTAACAGTTGATTGATTGTTTTATTGTGTAATTAACTTATTATATAAGCTTCTTTGTTTATGCTTGTTTTATATCAGTCTACTGATGTCAGTAGACGAAAAGCGCTTTATTTTACCTTTCGTTTATTAAAGTGTCAGTGAGATCATCTTTCGTGGTTATTTATCTAATTGTGGATACTGCCAACAACTGCTTCTGGTTCCAGAATGCAATGACAGCAGTATACTGTGACATACATTGCACTGTGGCACTGACAGAACCACACTGGTATTGTGACATTCATATACTGTGGTATAGCACTGCAGAATGCAATGACAGCAGTATACTGTGACATACATTGCACTGTGGCACTGACAGAACCATACTGTGATGCTAACATTCTTATACTGTAGGACAGCACTGCAAAATTCAATGACAGCAGTATACTGTGACATGCATTGCACTGTAGTACTGACAGAACCACACAGTGATGGTGGCATTCTTATACTGTAGTATAGCTGTGCAGACTGCAATGACAGCAGTATACCATGACATACATTGCACTGTGGCACTGGCAGAACTACACTGGGATTGTGACATTCTTATACTGTGGTATAGCACTGCAGAATGCAATGACACCAGTATACTGTGACATGCATTGCACTGTGGCACTGACAGAACCATACTGTGATGCTAACATTATTATACTGTATGACAGCACTGCAGAATGCAATATCAGCAGTATACTGTGACATACATTGCACTGTGGCACTGACAGAACCACACTGGGATTGTGACATTCTTATACTGTGGTATAGCACTGCAGAATGCAATGACAGCAGTATACTGTGACATACATTATACTGTGGCACTGACAGAACCATACTGTGATGCTAACATTCTTATACTGTAGGACAGCACTGCAAAATGCAATGACAGCAGTATACTGTGACATACATTGCACTGTAGTACTGACAGAGCCACACAGTGATGATGGCATTCTTATACTGTAGTATAACTGTGCAGACTGCAATGACAGCAGTATACTGTGACATACATTGCACTGTGGCACTGGCAGAACTACACTGGGATTGTGACATTCTTATACTGTGGTATAGCACTGCAGAATGCAATGTCAGCAGTATACTGTGACATACATTGCACTGTGGCACTGACAGAACCATACAGTCATGCTAACATTCTTATATTGTAGGACAGCACTGCAGAATGCAGTGACAGCAGTAAACGGTGACATACATTGCACTGTGGCACTGACAGAAGAACACTATGATGGTGGCATTCTTATACTTATTTTTAATGATAGAGATCTTTTCATTGTGGTATTTTCTACATGTTAAATAGTTCCTGCTCTTTCTTGTTTCTGTGGCACAGACTTTTTTTACTGTAGCAGTAGCTGTAAATGTTCTGTTTTGGTGCAGCTTTCTTCTGTAACTTCATCTGGCATTTAAATAGTTATTTTGACTGTTTGTTGCACACTTTTGGAACTCTTTATATTTTTTTATTAAACCAGAAATCATCAAGCTTCACTAAAAACTGAATCTCACCAACCCCATAAACATGACTAAAATCTCTAAGGTATGCTTTACGTGCTAAGAATGGCCTAAAATGTCATCCTACTGTCAGTTGTTTTCATTCTGAATTGAAGTGCCAGGAAACTGAAGGAAAAGATAGAAACACAAAAGTGAGTCAGAACAGTGTGATATTTGTCCTAGGCCCAGATTTGTTTAGGTTGCATCTTTCACAGTTACCTTTTCTCTGAGGTGTTCTATTGCCCATATGCAAATGACTTAAAAATGGATAAAGTGGTTACATCTGTTACAGATAGGCCATGCCAGCAAAAGTACTTGACTAATTTGACCAACTGGGCACAGGACAATAATAAAAATAAGCATATGAGAGTTGGGAGACCTAGACTGAGGGATGAATATTTCACACAGCAAACAGTGACTGAAGCTGTGGATTCGTTGAAGGACCTAAGTATATGGGTAGGTCCAGATTTGAGTTTTTCCTATGATATCAACCATCTGGTTAAAATAGTTATAAAACCACAGGCTCTATTAAAAGTTTTATGAAGTCTAGGAAATCAGATGTGATGAAATCATTTGTAAGTTACCTTAGACCCAAGCTAGCCTATTAAATAATAATATGGAAACCTTATTAGAAAATTAGTGTGAGTAAACTGAAAATATTACAGGGGAAATATAGCAAGATCATCAATGGATGTGAAAGTTTAAGTTGTTATGAAAGATTCAAATAGATCAAATTGTATACTGTCTCATATAAATATTTAAGAGGAGAACTTATTTAGGTGTGTAGTGAATTTAGAGCCAGTTACACCTGGAAATGCTTGGGGTTTCAAACAGTAGTAAGTAATCTTCAGACAACCTGTGTAGGAGATCATATAGGAATGAGGAATGTACTACCTGGTTTCTGAAAGAACAGCTGATGCCTTGAATAGACTAGCAGTTCATATTAAAGCATGCACTAGTTTAGATATTTTTAAGAACAACCTGAACACTTATTTTGGGAATGACTCTTTTGGTTGGTGGCAGACTAGAAGGCCATTATTGCCTGTGCCTGTTACATTTGTGTGTGTATATATATATATATATATATATATATATATATATATATATATATTTACATTTGTGTCTTATTCCACATTTATGATTATTAAAAATAATTCAGCAATTATACTTTTGTATATCTGTGTGGAGCTTTTCTCCCCAGGCCTCTACTGAAAATGGAAATATATCCAGCTAGACTAGCCCAGTCAACAAATGTAAAATAAAAATAAAATAAATAAAAGTTTGGTTTCCTTTTTCCTAAACAGCTAACATAAGCAGCATATTCATCCTCTTCCATTTCTAATTCAGATAATGTTGAACATTCTTTGTTATAGAACATTATTAGAGAAGCTGTGGAGGAGGGAGAGAGGTGTAGAGGGAGTTGAAAACATGTTATAGTCCTTGCAGTTAACAGCCGAATATTTTGAGTGAAATTCTTGAGCTGCACATGAGGCATTATTAAAAAATTTATAAATCTGTATCTTCCTTCTTCCCCTCTTCTCTTGTACAACTCTGTGCAGTATCTTATGAGTTTGCTTGCAAGAGTCAAAACTTTTTTTCAAAGTAATTTAAATTTTGGGAATATGCTTTACAAAATATCTGAAGACTTTGGTTAAATCCTATATATTCTGCTAACAACTGTACTGGGTAGATGGCCTTCTTGGGGACATGGAAATGTTTTGATAACATGCCAAGTACTGACTATGTAGTCCTGCTGGAAGAGTTGCAATTTTCATATGAGGAAGAATCCTTGGGGGGTATCTTGCTTAACCTGAAATACAGTGGTATATTGTCAGTGGACTTTGGTGTTACCCATCTGATTGTCTCTATCAAAGGTAAAGTTCAAACACAAGGTCGGTGCTAAGTGTTGTTGGTGCTACAGTACCATGGAGCAAAGGTCAGTAATAGATATTTTAGTCCTGTCATTAGACTGACAACTGTATGTTCTGGACCTTTGGGTCAAGAAAGGTACTCTGTGGTCAAATAATCACCAATTAATGGTGAGTTTGAGAAGACTGTTAAGATGTCAGCTAGACTATCCCAGAAGACCCAGACATGTACTAAGGGTAACCGTGGAATAATTGGATGATACCTCTGTGAAAGTGGAGTTCCTTTTCAACTTCAGAAAGAACGTCTGCTGTATCTGGGATTAGGCTTGGGTTATGCAGTTTAAATGAACAATGTTCAAGACCTTAGTAGTTGATGTAATGCAAAAAATCTATGGCTGATAGGTAATTGGGGAAATTTCATAGTGGTAGCCATGGGATTCACTGATTGACATCAGTGATGGGGAAGCTGTCAAGATAAAGAACAAAGCTTTCGATGCAGTGTTGGTGGGGGGTTCCATGGATTTGCCCAATAAGTAATTGCATAACAGGAATGCAGCAGCTGTGTCAGACACTAAGAAGGACCAGGTTTGGGGGAGTTAGGTGGGGCCATGAAGAGTGAAATCTGGATGATCACAATGAGGATATGACAAACCATTCAATGTCTCAGAAGTGGTGAGCAGGACACTACCAGGCTGATTTCAGCAAGGGTGAAGAAACATTGACCTTAACAGGGTACATTGCTGGGAGATGGAAATGACACATTGATGTACTTCTGAGAAGACAGTGCCAGAATCATCTGGTAAGACCGATTCATTTATATACATGAGGTAACTGCAATGATTAAGCAGCTCCCCAGTGAGAAGGCTGTGGGAGTGGATGACCTCCAGAATACTGAACTTTTAAGTATGTCTGTTTAAAGGGCTACATGGCTAGGCATTGTATGGTCCTCATGGTCACTCGCTCAGTTTTGCTTTTATTTTCCTATACGTCTGTGTTTCTGACAGCTCCGGTTGTTGTAGGTTTGTGGTTTACTCATATTTTCAATGTTACATGGAAGGCAGGGACAATAACTCTGTACTGGCAAACTGGGTTTGTCCCAGTGTTTAGAAAATGGAACAGAAAGGTGTGCTACAGTTATAGAGGAATCAGACTCCTCACATCCATGGAAAGCTTATAGCAGGATGCTTACAAGGAGACAGCAAGTCATAACTGAGCCTCTGTTTCAGAAGAAGCAATCTGGCTTCTGTCCTGGCTATGGAACAACTGAATTAATTCTTTGATCTTTAGCAAACATTAGGAGGTCAGTGGAATTTGCATGTCATTTCTGTATGTGTTTTGTGGACATGGAAAAGGCATATGGCTGCATAGCCTGGAATATCTTGTAGTGAGTACTAAAAGAGTATGGGAGTTCTGGTACCCCGGAATACCTTGTAGTGAGTACTAAAAGAGTATGGGAGTTCTGGTACCCTGGAATATCTTGTAGTGAGTACTAAAAGAGTATGGGAGTTCTGGTACCCTGGAATACCTTGTAGTGAGTACTAAAAGAGTATGAGGGTTCTGGTACCCTGGAATATCTTGTAGTGAGTACTAAAAGAGTATGGGAGTTCTGGTACCCTGGAATATCTTGTAGTGAGTACTAAAAGAGTATGGGAGTTCTGGTACCCTGGAATATCTTGTAGTGAGTACTAAAAGAGTATGAGGGTTCTGGTACCCCGGAATACCTTGTAGTGAGTACTAAAAGAGTATGGGGGTTCTGGTAACCTGGAATATCTTGTAGTGAGTACTAAAAGAGTATGGGGGTTCTGGTACCCTGGAATATCTTGTAGTGAGTACTAAAAGAGTATGGGAGTTCTGGTACCCTGGAATATCTTGTAGTGAGTGCTAAAACAGTATGGGGGTTCTGGTACCCTGGAATATCTTGTAGTGAGTACTAAAAGAGTATGGGAGTTCTGGTACCCAGGAATACCTTGTAGTGAGTACTAAAAGAGTATGAGGGTTCTGGTACCCTGGAATATCTTGTAGTGAGTACTAAAAGAGTATGGGGGTTCTGGTAGCCTGGAGCAACTGTTGCTTGTTCTTTGGTCCATCTATTTATGGAGCAACATATGTGTTTGAATTTAAGGGTGGCCACGGGGGTGCAGCAGTTAACGCTGCCACCTCACAACAAGAGGTTCACCAGTTCGATCTTTGACTGGGGTGCCTTCTGTGCAGAGTCTGCATATTCTCCGTGTGGTCGCATGGGTTTCCACCAGGTGCTTTGGTTTCCTCCCACATCCCAAAGACATGCTGTAGGTGGATTGGACACTCTAAATTGGCCTAAGGTGAGAGTGCATGCATGTGTGTGCCTTCTGTGGAAGGTTGGGTGCTGGGCTGGCAACTCGACACTGTAGAACTCTACTGCCAATCTTGAGCAGAGAGGTGATCTGCTGTGGTGACCCCTAACTGGGAAAAAGCCGAAAGAAGAAGACGATGTGTTTGAATTTTCAATATTAAAGCTGGATATGTTTAAGTCAGACAGAGAACTCAGTTATGCATGTGCCTTATGTTTTCTCTTGCTAATTATTTTCATGGAAATGAAGCCAATGTATCCAGATGATTTGGGGAGTATCCAGGTTTGGAGAAATGAGGATTACATCACTCTTGTTTGTAGATGATGAACTCTTGGCCTTAAGTGACTGTATCTCCAGCATCAACTGGAGCAGTTCCCAGATGAGTTTGAAGAGGTTGAGATCACTTCTTAATAACGGGTCACTGTTGTCTCCTAGAAAGCCCTGGACAGCTCTCTGCAAATGAAAAGGGAGAAACCACCTCAAGGGATGAGTTTAAGAATTGTGAGGTCTTGTTTATGAACAAGGATGAAGGGAAATGGAAGGCAGATGACTGGATGTACGAAGTTGTGATCGTACCACAGATATTGTATCAGACTGTAGTGTTGAAATGTGAGGTGAGTTCTATGGTGAAGCTCTCAATTTATCAGTGTATGTTCTCATTCTCACCTATGCGGATAAACTTGAGTAATGACTGAAAGGGTGAGATTACAGTTAGAAGGGGTGGAACTTCAGGAGCTTGGTAGAGTTGCTGAACTCACTGAGTGAGACCGAGTAAGGCGTTTGGCAGTCCCAGTGGATGAACCACTGTTCCTCATTACTGACACTAGCCCGATGAGGTGATATGAGCACTTAGTGAGAATACCCCTAATGCCTTCCATGGAAGGGGTACCAGACAGTCCCAGAGTAGACCCAGAGCACATTGGAGAAATTATATCTGTTTAAAAAGGGAGAAGACGTTTAGCACTTTGGGACTGAATTTTGTTATCCATGAAAAAGTTGGTAGAAATACTAATTTAATTAAGCTAAAGGTAGTACATTCAAAACTAAGTACAATTATTTTCACTTCAGAGTGGGGAGCCGATGGAATACAATGCACTTAAAAGTCAGGCAGGAACAAAATCTTCTAAGTTTTAAAAATATTGTAGTATTATGGTTTGGCAAGGGATAATTTACTTATATTACTTTTCTTATAATCAAATTCACAGTATCCAGACATGTTCTGGGAGTTTGGCACCATGCAAAAGTTGTACCTACACACAAGGGAGGTAGTACATCAGATTCAGACAACTGTCTTGTATTTTGCCATATAAAACAGTTACAATAGCTAGCCTTGCACTGTTCCTGTTTCTGTTCATATTCTACACGTGGGTCTGTTTCACACATTCTCACTATTGTTTCATTCATGTTACTATTTTGTGTTACATTCTGTAGTTTTGTCCTTTTTTGATGCTTATTTTTGTCTTTATCTTGGCTTTATATCTTGTCTCTGTTCTGTGGGTTATATTTTCCTTTGTTTTTCTTGCAGACTAAGTTTTTCTTGCACTTTTTTAAAATCCTTCATTTTGTCAGGAGTAGACCTCCATCATACATGGCAATGCCAGTATACCTCATGTTTTTTCTTTTTGATTATTTTATCTGCTGTATTCATGCAGTTATTTAATTATTCTCTTTTATTTCTTCACCACACACTTGTTTAACAATGTCATTTGTTAACGTCTTTTATTTTACATCAGTTCATGTTCTAGGTTTGCAGCTCTGACATTTTATGTGACTGTGTGAAGTCACACATTTTCTCTGATATATCAAATTCTGACAATGTATTTTCTTATTCTTCCTGAGTTGCATGTCTATATTAGTTGTGATTTTATATTCTGATCTATGTTAAATAATTTACAGTTTTACTAGGGCTGTTAGGCTGGTCTACAGTGGTCTAGCTAGCCATTATACTGCCCAGTGCCATTACCTAGTCTGGCACTCCCCTCAAGAAAAACTCTTCTACTTAAAAATGGAAAGCAAAAAAAAAAGTTTTCTTCTTTTAAATTTGTAGCAAACAGTTGCTACATTGTATACCACACATGGAGCAGTACAGGCTAGAGTTCTGATCATAAATGGAATTGCTTTTCAGGTTATGTGCACTGAAAAGCAATCAGGACTAGATGATCGTACCTCGTAACACTTTACACCCGAAGCAGCTCATAGTTACACTACTACTGGTGTAATTCAAAAGTTAGAACTCCGTCCCTTTTGGCACAGCACTTTTGAATTTATATATCTCAAACTGCACATTTTTCTTTAAGTGGAAATGGCAATTTAACATTTAATGTTATTACATTTATGAGCTAGAGCTGTATATATATATATATATATATATATATATATATATATATATATATATGTATATGGATCCCCTTCACAAGGATGAAATCTATAATAACCGAAGATGAAGTTGCAGAGCAGAAATTTAGAAACTTTAATTTACCAAAAGTTACAGTGTTTCTCAGGGTAAGTAAACACTTGCCCAGCATCAGGGAATATGCCCTTTTCCCCACTGCAGTGTGATCCCAAAGTTGGTATATATAGTTAGGGAGGTGTGGGGAGTGCAGTCCCCCACATTGGGGGTGTGTGTGGTAAAGCCTCCCAACTGGGTGTATTTGATATGTTGCATTGTGTCTTTATGTAACTGTTGGGCAAGTGTTTACTTACCCTGGTAAAAAATGACTGTTCAGTAAATTAAAGTTTCACTCTTTTCGTCTCAGCAAACTCGTGTTCAGTTATTTTGGATTTTGGTCTTGTGAAGTAGATTCATATATATATCATATATTGTATAAGTCTTATCCCCTGACGTGTATAAAACAGTAGTGACATAATTATTGAATCTGACTGCCCACCTTTTCCAGTGTGGGCTTAATTTTTAGTCAAGATATATCTGTGTGGAGTCTGCATGTCCTCCCTGTGGTTGGGTAGTGTTCGAAACACATGCGTGCGTAAATGGGCATGCCTTCATTGAAGGTTGGGCGTCGAGCTGGCACCTCGTGTTTTCATAAAAAATCTACTGCCAATCATTAGCGGACCGGAGTTCCGCTGTGGCGACCCCTTACTGGGAAAAAGACAAAAGACAAACAGCAACAACACATCTATTAGATAATTCCGTTTCTTATTTGGGGCTTCTCTGTTTTTTGTTGTTTTGTTTTTTTGTTAAATTAAACTGTAGAATTGTTTAACTGAATTAATTCTTGTCCATTTCATGTGCTTTTGCCCAGACTAAACATGTACTTTTTGATTGTTAACAATAACAGATTGTATCTTTCACTGCACTCTTCAAATTTAATAAAGCACTTTAACTCAGTACCAGATTTAATACTGGAAAATGTGATGTCAGGTAAAATCACTATTGTTCTGCTTAAACAAGGTTAACTGCATACCACTATCAAGAACAGCAGTAAACACCGGGAAACACAGACATAGGGATATCACATGGACAAGGCAGATTTTTGGTGAAAATAAATGAAACTCATGAAACTATAACTGGCTTAAAAAGATGTACTTTGTTAAAATAGACTTAAAGTCATGCAGATGGCAATAGTGAGAAAAAACAAGACATACTAAACTACAGTTGTTAATTTCAGACACTGTTTCAACTTAATAAATAAATCCAAACTACTTTCTTTCACAGATTCATAGACACTTTATAGGCTATTAATCTGCGAGGATCTTTAGCAGACAGGTATTTCCACAGAGATTCTAGCCTTAGTATGTTCGGGAAGCTTTGTAATCTGGGTGAGATAACCCTTCAGTATTGACATAACCCCGTGTGCAGTGAGTATGAATAACCATAACCCCAGAACATGTATTTGTATAATCCCCCTCTGCAAAAGTGACAAGGACTCCAACAAGGTGTTCCATTCATGCATCCAGGTTGCTCTTTAACAAAGTCAGATACATACTTAACTTCTCATGGAGTGGAAGGCAGTTCCAGAAAAGTGATATTCTCTGTGAAACATAGCTTTCCCTCCAGCATGTTATATTTAAGTTGCAGTAGGGAGTAAGTCTCTGGAGTGGAGGTTTCTGCCATCGTTGAACTTATGGGTGGTGTAGCAGTTTTACGAAGGTTGGGGATCAGTAGACAGTCTGTATGCAAGACAGAGATATTACCATATCAGCCTGTAGGGCACTGAGAAGAAGGTCAGGGCTTTGATGTGGTATCAGTAGACAGTCTGTATGCAAGACAGAGATATTACCATATCAGCCTGTAGGGCACTGAGAAGAAGGTCAGGGCTTTGATGTGGTATCAGTAGACAGTCTGTATGCAAGACAGAGATATTACCATATCAGCCTGTAGGGCACTGAGAAGAAGGTCAGGGCTTTGATGTGGTATCAGTAGACAGTCTGTATGCAAGACAGAGATATTACCATATCAGCCTGTAGGGCACTGAGAAGAAGGTCAGGGCTTTGATGTGGTATCAGTAGACAGTCTGTATGCAAGACAGAGATATTACCATATCAGCCTGTAGGGCACTGAGAAGAAGGTCAGGGCTTTGATGTGGTATCAGTAGACAGTCTGTATGCAAGACAGAGATATTACCATATCAGCCTGTAGGGCACTGAGAAGAAGGTCAGGGCTTTGATGTGGTATCAGTAGACAGTCTGTATGCAAGACAGAGATATTACCATATCAGCCTGTAGGGCACTGAGAAGAAGGTCAGGGCTTTGATGTGGTATCAGTAGACAGTCTGTATGCAAGACAGAGATATTACCATATCAGCCTGTAGGGCACTGAGAAGAAGGTCAGGGCTTTGATGTGGTATCAGTAGACAGTCTGTATGCAAGACAGAGATATTACCATATCAGCCTGTAGGGCACTGAGAAGAAGGTCAGGGCTTTGATGTGGTATCAGTAGACAGTCTGTATGCAAGACAGAGATATTACCATATCAGCCTGTAGGGCACTGAGAAGAAGGTCAGGGCTTTGATGTGGTATCAGTAGACAGTCTGTATGCAAGACAGAGATATTACCATATCAGCCTGTAGGGCACTGAGAAGAAGGTCAGGGCTTTGATGTGGTATCAGTAGACAGTCTGTATGCAAGACAGAGATATTACCATATCAGCCTGTAGGGCACTGAGAAGAAGGTCAGGGCTTTGATGTGGTATCAGTAGACAGTCTGTATGCAAGACAGAGATATTACCATATCAGCCTGTAGGGCACTGAGAAGAAGGTCAGGGCTTTGATGTGGTATCAGTAGACAGTCTGTATGCAAGACAGAGATATTACCATATCAGCCTGTAGGGCACTGAGAAGAAGGTCAGGGCTTTGATGTGGTATCAGTAGACAGTCTGTATGCAAGACAGAGATATTACCATATCAGCCTGTAGGGCACTGAGAAGAAGGTCAGGGCTTTGATGTGGTATCAGTAGACAGTCTGTATGCAAGACAGAGATATTACCATATCAGCCTGTAGGGCACTGAGAAGAAGGTCAGGGCTTTGATGTGGTATCAGTAGACAGTCTGTATGCAAGACAGAGATATTACCATATCAGCCTGTAGGGCACTGAGAAGAAGGTCAGGGCTTTGATGTGGTATCAGTAGACAGTCTGTATGCAAGACAGAGATATTACCATATCAGCCTGTAGGGCACTGAGAAGAAGGTCAGGGCTTTGATGTGGTATCAGTAGACAGTCTGTATGCAAGACAGAGATATTACCATATCAGCCTGTAGGGCACTGAGAAGAAGGTCAGGGCTTTGATGTGGTATCAGTAGACAGTCTGTATGCAAGACAGAGATATTACCATATCAGCCTGTAGGGCACTGAGAAGAAGGTCAGGGCTTTGATGTGGTCAGAGTAGCTTTGTCATTTAGTCCCTGTATTTTCGTAGTGAGAAAACGTTATGGTTGCTAATATTGAGCCAGGTGTTTGGACAAGTACATGCAAGCAGTGGTCAGAGAAGGTGCTAAGGTCAACAGAGACCAGGCTGAAGACCTGGAAGTTGACTGGTGAGAAAGCACAACAGTTCTAGGAATTACTTGGCTCTAGCACCTCAAGACGAAGAGGAAATAGATGGAGTTGAAGAAGAATGGCAGCACCTCAAAGCAGCATGTGTGAGGGGTACAGAACAGATATGCAGCCGACCCAGGTATGGAAATAAAGCACACAAGGAAAGATGGTGGTGGAATGTAGAAGTCCAGTCATCAAAAGAAAGAAGAGTGGAGGATAAAGTGGGAGATACAAAAGAAGGACCAGGCTAAGAAGGAATACTAGCTGGCTAACAAAGAAGCTAAGAAAGGAGAGGCAATAATAAAGAACAAGGCATCAGCGACACCCTACCAGCTTCTGGAAAGTAGGTCAGTAGATAGTACAAAGGGTGTATATCAAGTTACAAGGAAAGGAAAGAAGACAGTCAGATACCCCTCATAAGGGATGCCAGCAACAATCTGCTTCACCAGTCTACATGACATGAAGGGCAGATAGAAGGAGTACTTCTAGCAGCTTCTGAATGAAGAAAACTCAACAGAAGCTGTACTGCACCAGTCACAGCCTACAGTGAAAGAAGAGGAGGAGCCCACCCTAGAAGAAGTAAAAACAGCTCTAAGGAAAATAAAGTCAGGGAAAGCAGCAGGCTCAGATGAGGTCACAGCAGATATGATCAAGATGCTGGGTGAAATAGGGGAGAAATGGCTCCTGATAATACTTTTAGCAGAATAGAGAGAAAAATGTATCCCAGATGACTGGAGAATAAGCATACTTGTGGCAGTGTTTAAGAACAAAGGGGACATTCACAGTAGTATCAAAGTCCTGTCTCATTGCATGAATGTTCTGGAGAGAGGGATGCACGAATATGCAGAATAGTAAAAAGTAATGTGGGAGATGAGCAGTTTGGATTCAGTTCAGAGAGTGGCACAGTTGGTACAGCAGTAACATTCTTACCTCAAAGCAAGGCATTCTCTGGTTTGATTCTCAGCTGGGGTGCCTTCTGTGTTGAGTCTGCATGTCCTCGCTGCATTCGCATGGGTTTCCTCCAGGTACTCCAGTTTCCTCCCACATTCCAAAGACATGCATCTGGAGTGTTTCTCCCTGGGCCTCAGCTGAAAATAGATTCTATCCTAGTCGGACTTTCCCGGTCAACAAATGTTAAATAAATAAGGATGCAGCACAACTGAGCTGATGTTTGGAGTGATATTGATAGTTTAGATGAAGATAGAGATGAGAAAAGAGTCTAAATGTGCATTTCTAGCCTTGAAGAAATCTACTGTTTTTCTCACTAGGAGCAAACAGCAGTAATTCCAAGCTGATTCCTGAGAAGCACTTCCTAAGATCTCCAGTGATTGGTACTCCAGTCCCAGATGCTACAGATTTTAAAAGTAAGATGGGAAAAGGGATTAATACTCAGAATATTGCATTGTATACTAAGTGGGATGATAAGAAACAGATGCTAACTCAAGCTTTAGCAGTTTAAAGGGAAGGCCTTCCTAATTTGATCTGTCAGTGTCCAGTAAAATGAGCAGAAGAGTTGAGACTGGGAGAAGCTTCAAAGGTCAAATATATAGAAGTGGTGGGCAGCTCTGAAGCCACCAATTTAAAATTGCAACCAGAATCAGGTGAGGTGGGAAACAAAACTGATAACTGATGAGTTATGGTTAGGTAAGTGCAGTAGTTTGCATGTACTTCTCTGGGTGCAAACTTGGAGTCTAAATGTTTGGCTTGGTTTTACCTTGCACCCAGGAGCTTCAGCTTCCATAACAAAAATGGCTGGTTGCTCATGCAATATCTATTGTCTATATGTGTATCCATCTTGATATATATATATATATATATATATATATATATATATATATATATATATATATATATATATATTTTTTTTACATTTTAAAGCATAAACATGGATTCTTATAACTTAAATAAATCTTTTCACAAAACTACTTATACTCAAACTATGTGGGGGTGCCAATATGGGGGGCTGTGCCCCCCCACCCCCTTACTTTATATTCTAACTCCAGGATTGCACTACAGTGGGGAAAAGGCCATGTATAACTTTCGATTAAATGAGTTTCAGTGAAGTGAGTTTTTAGTGAAGTGAGCTTTCAGTCAAGTGTGCTGAGGAAAGTGGCTTTCGACCAAATGTGTTTTTGACGATAAGTAGTAGACACGCACACACACACACACACACACACATATATATATATATATATATATATATATATATATATATATATATATATATATATATAAACAGTGGAAATTAAAGGTATAAACAGCTAAAACTCTCACCAACAGTGTTTATCTTCCAAGACCTGTAGAAATCATTCCCCACTCTCACTGAGATTAATGATCACGAGCCCTAGATAACTCATACAGCTGGCCAAAACTGATCATTTGTTCTGGGTCTGAAAAAAATGACTAAACCCAAAGTATGAAATCTCCCCTGTATTACTGAGGTTTACATGCATTCTTTTATACTTCCAGAGAAGTTTATTACTGGATATTCCACTTCATTTTCCAACAGCTGACACCAGTATATTTAGTAAACAGGGTAACAACCTTGTTTGTTTGCTTGTTATTTCCCTGAAATGCTAATTCTACCTAAAATGTGGCTTTTCAGTGCTTCTGTGGATCCCTAGTGATATCTGCATTGCTTACTGTACTTATTTCCTTGTTTCACTTGAAAGAAAGTTACTGTTTGTCGTTTTTGCATTTAAGTTACCTGTAACACATTGCATTTAAGTTACCTGGCACTTGCTCACTAAGTCAGCACTAAAAAATTAAAAGCACTGCACCCTCACAAACTCCCCTTGAGTACCTTGTTCCCCATTGGCCCTTTTTTCAATTATAAAGGAATTCCCAATACTATTCTAGCATGTCCAAAGGTCAGTTGAAAGTCTCCTCTCTGGTCCAGCTGGTGAATCTGGGAATCTTGAGGCAATGTTGCAACTGCCTCATGTACACAGACAACCCTCTCCTCCTCCCAACAAATTCCAACACATGTGAGAGATGCAACCATATAGCCAAACTGGAGGCTAAGCTCTCTCAACTCAGTACTGGCGTAACCAGTCAGGAGGAGAAGGAAACCACACTCACTACAATTCCAGTCTCACATAGACCTACCACGACAGCAAACCAAACACATAAACACACAAAAACATACTCGGAGGCTCTAAATAAAAATCTGCCTAAGCAGTAGAGACCTCCAAAGCAGACACCCAAGCAACCACTACCCCAAAAGAAAACATGTGCAGCACATAGCTCACAAAGCCAGAGTGCCGAACAGCCACAACCCTTAAGGCTAAACAACACACCTGATACACTTGTAATAGGTGACTCTATCATCAGGCACACTGACGTCCCGCTCACCAGGCTGAACAAATAGAAGGTCACGGTGAGCTGCCTGTCAGGTGCTAGGATCCGCCACATAACACAAGCACTCAGGTCACTCCAAGGCAAGTACAAATATGACTCAGTCATTGTCCATGCTGGTGTGAATGACCTGAGAAGTACCTCCCTGGACTACATGAAAAGAGACATAGAGGAGCTCTCTGAGCACGTAGCCCAGGCTGGTATGACCCTGACTTTGAGTAGCATCTTACCCTCACCAAGACTGATGCCACAATATGAAGACAAGATGATCCATTTCAACAACTGGCTTAAGTATTGCTGTCATTCAAAGGGGATCCAATGCCTGTTAGCCTGGGATGACATGCTCGACAAGCCACAATGCTTCATTAGGGAGAGCTTGCACCTGTCACCCCTGGGCTTTTGGATATTGGCAAAGGCTCTTGCTACCCCTATAGTGCCTTTTTTAGGCAAGGCTCAAAAGACAAACCCACCTCCATAGGTATCACAAGGGATAAGAAACTAAGAGTAATGCTACTCAATGCCAGAAGTCTAAACCTCAAGATGCACGCACTCGAAACTCTCCTTAGCATGGAGAACATCGATATCTGTGCAGTAACAGAAACCTGGTTCAATGCTCCCGAGAGCACCCCAGCACTACCAGGTTAAACCTCATACCATGCTTTTCGGACCCAAAACTTGGACCGAACCACAAAAGGAGGGGGAGTATCAATATTCTTCAAAGATACCCACACCTCCAGGTTGGTGGCACAGCACGAAGCATCAGAGATTATCCATGTGCAACTAACAGTGGGTAAAACTGCCTTCCAGTTTATAGCCTGCTACAGACCACCCTCCCAAACCCAGGAACCCCACTCAGCCTTCCTGAGAACACTGGAAAATATGAAGGTCTCTCCAAACACCATTATATTGGGTGACTTCAACTACCCAAACATAGACTGGGAGCATTACTCTAGCTCCAACACCCTAGCCCAAAGGTTCCTAGAATTTATAAATTCAAATGCTATGGAACAACTTGTTACCACTCCCACAAGAGGGGAAAACATACTGGACCTGATCATCACCAACATGGGGACTCTATGTTCCAGACCAGAAGTGTATCCCTCACTGGTGAGATCAGACCATAAACTAATCTCACTGGATATTCACATCCCGACCCACCCCCTGCCCAGAAAACCACAGTGAAAAACTTCTCTAAAGCAAATTTCACACTCATCAAAACTGAGGTGGAATCCTTCAAAGCCCCTGGGCCTGTGGAAAATACGGCCCAGACCACAGAATCCTTTATAAACGCATTCTATGAACACCTTCAGGAATGCATGGATCATGCAATCCCAAATAAAACCAAGACCCAATCCTCCAAAGACAGACATCCTGTCTGGTGGACCCCAGCCATAAACAAACTATACAATAGAAGGAGGAAGCTACTACATGATAGAGCAAAATCCCAAAAAGGGAAGGCATCTCTGATCAGTATTAGCAAAAAACTACGGGCACTCATAAAATCGTCTAAGGCCAGCTTCGAGAGAAAAATTGCACAGGACACTAAGGACAATCACAAGGCTTTCTTTAGTTATGTTGGGAACCTGGGTGGGAATTCCCAGATATGCTCAGAATTAGTCCAAAATGACAAAAAATGCACCGAACCCACAGACATTGCCAACATCCTAGCTGACAGGTTCAGCGCAAACTCCACCCCCCACCAAAAGGGCAAATATCTATCCCAGCAGAGTGCTGCCCCCCTGACATCTCAGATGCTCAGGTAAGAGCCGCCCTCTCCAAAGCAAAAAACACAGCATCAATGGGACCAGACGGTGTCCCGAGCTGCGTCCTACATGAACTCCAAGAAGAGCTAATCCCAAACATAAAACTACTGTTCATTCTCAGCCTTACTACAGGATATGTACCCAAAGAGTGGAGTACAGCAACTGTGGTCCCTCTCCACAA
Source organism: Protopterus annectens (assembly GCF_019279795.1). Lineage (NCBI taxonomy): Eukaryota > Metazoa > Chordata > Ceratodontiformes > Protopteridae > Protopterus > Protopterus annectens. The sequence continues at coordinate 1,191,442,997 of NC_056737.1, forward strand.
AGGTTGTGCCTCAATGGATCCTGGAAACTATCGCTCCATAAGCCTGACTAGCTTGGTCTTCAAAGCTATGGAAAGGATCATCATGGACCTCATAAATAAAGATATTGGGGACCTACAGACACTGGATCCTACCCAGTTTGGCTTTGTTAAGGGCAGATCCTGCCTCTTAAACCTGGTTGATTTCTTTGAAACAGTCACCAAGGCCATTGACGAGGGGAAGGTGGTCCACACAGCCTACCTGGACCTCCCAAAAGCCTTCGATACAATACCCCACTCGGGCATTATAGATAAGCTCACCAGCTTAAATATAAACCCCTATGTCACTAGATGGGTTGCAAACTGGCTCAAGGACAGAACCCACATGGTTAGAATTGCTGGAGCCATGTCAGACTCCAAACCAGTTACAAGTGGCATCCCACAAGTCTCAGTCCTGGGACCTCTCTTGTTCGGTATATATTTCTCGGAGGTACAGGCCAACACGGAAGGACTGTGGCTGACCAAGTTCGCAGATGACTGCAAACTGGGCACCATAATCGACTCTCCAGCTGACACAAGCATTCTCCACAAGGGCCTCATAGAAACAGACAACTGGTGCCAGAGCCATGGCCTCAAGCTAAACACCAAAAAGTGTATAGTCATCCCCTTTGGCAAAAACAAAGTGCCCACAAATTACCACGTAGGTGGTAATCCATTAAGTACAGAAGAAGTAATTAGGGACCTGGGGACCCTAGTTGATAGCAATCTCTCATTTGACAACCACGTGGTCAAAGTGGTTAGAAAAACATTTTATATAGCCCACCTAATCATGAAGGGATTCACATCTAGATCAGAGGAGGTCATCGTGCCTCTTTACTCATCCCTCATCAGGCCCATAATTGAGTACAATGCCCCTTTTGGGATGTACCTTACCAGACACCTGCAGCAACTGGAAAGACCCCAAAAGTACCTCACCAAGAGGATCAAAGGGCTCAAACAGATGCCATATGCTGCCCGGTCAAAGAACCTCCAGCTCTACTCAGTGGCATACCACCTGCTCAGAGGCGATCTGTGCCTGATGTATAAAGCCATGTCCAACCTGGAATTAATGGACATGCTGCACCTCAGAAAATCCAAATCCCATCGAGCTACGTGCTCGAGAGACTTGAACCTTAGCACTGAAATAAATAGGACATGCTGGAGGGACAGATTCATAACCCAGAGGCTCCCTTCACTCTGGAATAAAATCCCAGTCCAGGTTAGGCAGAGTCCCTCATTGAGTCTCTTCAAGAGGAATCTTGATGAGTGGATGGGAGATCATAGGTTTACCCCAGGTATCACTTCTGTGTCACTGTTAGACAGAGGCACAGTATACTAAGCTCGAAAAAGGGCATAGCAAAATTAATTTAAAATGGGTGGCAAAAGCCAAACACACTCTGGCTAGACTTTTAAATGCCCTAGGGCAGATAGCCTAGTATGAACCTATGAACCTATGAAGCCAATCAGTTGGTCAGCATCAGACTTCCCCAAACAGTTCCAAGTCATTTCATTGGAGCAGCTGCAATGATATGTTTGGTCACTGAGGAGGTGGTAGGTCAGTGTCGATCACAACTCTTCTTATTGGAAGATTAAATATCTGACATTCGCTAATGTAACTCATATTAAGGCCTCAAGTTTTAGAGATAATTATTGAGCTAATCCACTTCTGCTATATCACAGAAACTATTGATCTATTGTTGTTACTCCTCTCCTCTGTAAATGTTTGGTGTTTGTAATCAAACTTACTTTAAGTGCAACTGGTGACAGCATAGATTGCTTACTTTTCTCAGATTACTCACAGAGTTTTCTGAACTTAAAAAAAATGTTAGCCATGCATAATAGTTTTTATGGTATCTAACAAACACAAAGTTATGTAAACTAATGGACCTATTATTTCTTGGTAACCCATCCTCTCGCTGCACTCTGACGCCAGGTATGCTCTACTCACATAATGTCACAGCATCTTGTTATTAAATATCATCTGCAAGTAATACAATGCTCATGTTTTATGCTTAAAGAATCTAAAAAGGTTCTTTATGTCTTCTGAATGCAGTCATGTATTTCATGACTAAGCTATATCATATGGAACTGTTTCACCCATGCAGTATATAAACCAGACCTCTGACCTGTGCCATGTTTAGAGCTCATTATACTGAGTCATTATTTGACTGCTGTGTAGCATAAAATATATATATATATATATATATATATATATATATATATATATATATATATATATATATATATATATTGATAGGCTAAAGGGTTGTTGGCAGAGGACAGATACTTAGGCTTTAACTGCCCTAATTTGTAACCTTTAATATGGCCAGAGGTTACTGAGAGGGGTAGCCTTTTATGACACTGAAACAGTCTGGAAGAGAATCTGAACTAAAATGGCTAAATTGAGCTCAGCCTTTGAGCTAAAAGGCTAGGGTTGAAACTTCCTTTTAAAACTGGGTTAGTTTTACTGTTGTAAGAGACTACCAGGGAAGCAACACGTTTTATTTAACTGTAAAAGCTAAAGCATGTTAGACTTGAACAAAAATTATGTAAAGCTTTGTGGAAAATATTAAAACATCTTTTACAGAAATCATGTAAAGCTTTGTGAAAAATATTAAAACCTCTTGCATTTGTTTAAGCTGTGCTGTATACATTTGGGAGGCTTTCTATTTCTGCAGCTGTTAAATGTTTTGTTTGCAGATCTGAAGACAAAGGTGGAACTGGAGCATCTGCTTCTTCAGTTTATCTGCACAGAAAGATAAAGGGCAGGATTCACGATGGCTTGCATGGAGTCTAAGAGCCGTGTAAGACTCCATGCAGCCATCGCTATCCAGGAACAGCCCGAAATCCCGTGTAAGAGAAAGCTAAAATGACTCTTACACGGGCAGGGCGTGGATATGCTAATCACCCCACTTGCAGCCGAAAGGCATGCAAATGAGGTAGATTAGCGATCCACGAAGCTGAAACCAGCCCGTGTAAGAGTCGTGTTAGTTGCAGAAATGTACTCAGTTGGCAACTGAGTATGTTACTGCAAATAACACAACGAAGCCATGACAGCTCCGAATAAAGTGTGCAAATGTTACAGACAGCATGCCAATGGCCAAATATGTGGCCATTGGCATGGTAAACCGATGCAAACATGAAAAAAAAGAGTTTTTTTTTTCGGAGATCAGCGATGTTTAAATGCAGCGCAGCCCCGCGCAAATGGGCTGCACTATATAAAACTGAAAAATGAAGGTTTGAAACCCACAAATGTGGGTTTTATGTAATGCATGGATTTTCAATGCGGGGACTAGCAGACCAAAAACAACATGGCCACCGTCTAGTGGTTGCTAAGGGGGGAAGCTGAGTGTAAGACATGTAACTAAGCATTAGTAGGCAATCCTATGTAAATGAATGGTAGGATAGTGAATCACACTGTCACATAGCAAATGAGCACAGTCCGTGTAGTGTAAGAGTTAGATAAGGGGGAGTAACAGAGTAGGAGATAGGTGACATCACAGGGGGGAATGTCAGGAAGAAAGCAAGCTCATTGGAGCAAAGTGGTATGTGAAACATATCAATCACACAGCAGAAAAAGAGGAGTGTCAACAGATAAGCATGGGAAAGTCAAGAAATGGAAGGTGTACACTGTGGCCAACACCAAAGTTTCTTGCTGTACGTGCATGCTCGCGTGTGCTCACTGGGAGCCGCGAGTAAGACAGAGTGCGCGCGTGTAACACAGAGGAAGCATGTAGGAGCCTGTTCAAAGATCTGTAAACCTGTTTGTGCTGGTGTGCGTGCGTTTTAACCCGAATAAGCAGATTCTAGTCTGTGTAAGCATGTGTGCGCACGTGGTAGCCACTGTGAGCGTGTTTCGATGGTATGTGCGCTGCTCCCCCTGAGGAAACAGAGAGGAAAAGGAAGCAGAAGAAATAGTAGGAAACTAGCAGGGAATACTTGTAGAGGTAGCAGATGAAAGCAATTAGAAACAGGCAATTACACAGGCAGAATACAAGCCCAGCCCAGCACTTAAAACACTGCAAACAGCATTGCAGTATGTTTCTCTCAAGAGACACTGCAAGACAGGAGTAAGCTAGTAGAAGTGAAAACTGAAAAAGCTGCACTCAAACCAAACACGCTAGGGGCTGCCATAGCTGCCATAAGGAGACAGAGAGGACTTGCTGAGGGTGGTGACAATGGAAATGCTGCCAGACAACCCACAGTGAGGAGATGGAGAAGAGTGTACAGGCCCAGGGTCACCTACCAGGGGTTACATGAGCTGGAGATAGTGGAGCACTATAGAGTGGACAGAGACCTCCTGCAGCAAATTGTTGAGCTGTGCAGGCCATGCCTCACACACAGAACCAACAGAGGGGAACCCATCCCAGTGGAAACCAAGGTATGTGTTGGCCTAAGAATACTAGCAACAGGTACCTTCCAGAGACCAACTGGTGATATGATGGGGATATCACAGGCATCAGCCTCCAGGGTACTGCACCAGTTCCTGGATGCCATGTCAGCACATGTCGGTGATCATGTATATTTCCCCAATGCCCGTGAGGTATTGGCCAGTAATATGCATCTCTTCCAGCAAATAGTGGAATACCCTCAGGTAGTGGGTGCACATACGCATCAAAGCACCAGCCGGTGAGCAGGGTAGGGCCTACATTAACCACAAGGGCTTCCCCTCCATCAACTGCCAGGTCATGTGTGATGCCCAGGGCATAATAATGAATGTGTGTGCTGGCTGCCCTGGGAGCTACCATGATTCCCACATCTGGCATTTGACACAGCTGTACCAGACATTTGCCAATGGGGACATCCCACACGGACACCTAGTGGAGGATGCAGGTTATGCACTGGAGCCGTGGCTGATGACACACATCAGAAATGCACACACACCTGAACAGGAATGCCATAATGAGGCACACGCACAAACACGTAATGTAATAGAGCGTGTGTTTGAGCTGCTCAAGTCATGGTTCCGGTGCCTGGACACATCTGGTGGAGCCTTGCAGTACTCACCAACTACATGTACCCAAATTGTCATGGTATGTGCTATGCTAAATAATATGATCCTGCAAAAACAGCTGCAGCAGGACCAGCATAGGGCCAGGACAAACAGCCCCCCCACCATTGCCAAGGCCATCACAGGCAGAGCGTGACTCAGAGGAGGAACAACCTGAGCCTGCCCCAGTAGGCAGAAGGAGGCGTGCCCAGTATGCCCTGGCCTTGGCAAAGAGGCAACACATAGCACATACACTGGCTCAGTAGGAACCCTGGGAATGATACCCCTCTCTGACTCACTCATATAGTAACAGGGATGCCTAACATGACATAACCTGCTCTCAAACATGTACAGGGAGTGTAGTATGTGCATCCAACAGAGGCAGCCCTGCAGCACCACCTGAGGCATGATTGCCATGTGTTAAGCAATGTAACACCATCTAGTATATTGAAACATGAAGACCCAACCTAACATCTCACCCTCACCAAGCATGATGCCACACTATGAAGACAACAAGGTCAAGTACAATAATTAGCTGAGATATTGCTGTTAGCAAAGGGGAACACATGGCTGACAGCCTGGGCTGACATGCCGAGCAAGACATGATGCCCCACCTGCTAGGGATGGCACACACCCAGCACACCTGGCTGTGTAGATACTGGCAAAGGCTTCTGTTACCCCCACTGTGCTTGGAATAGGTAAGTCTGGAAACACAAACCCACCAACATAGGTAGCACAAGGGATAATAACCTGGACGTAATTCTACCCAATGCCAGAAGTCTAACCTGCAAGGTGCATGCAGACCAAACCCACCACAGCATGGAGAATGGTAATATGTGTTCTGTAGCAGAAACCTGGGCAAGGCCCAGAAGAGCACCCTAATACTACCAGGTTATGCCTCATACCATGCTCTACAGCACCAAAACATGGAACACTCGACAATAGGAGTGTGGCTACCAGTAATTATCAAGAATAACCACACCCCCAGGTTGGTACCACAGCAAGAAGCAGCATGGACTATCCATGGGCAAGTAACACTGTCTCAAACTGTGTACCTGTTTGAAGCCTGCTACAGACCCCACACACAAACCCAGGTACCCCAGCCAGCCTTCCTGAAGACACTTCAGAGTATGAATGTCCCAACAAATACCAAACAAGGCACACACAAAGTATGACATAGGTGGCAATCCATTATGTATGGAAGAAGTAATCCTGGACCTAGGGACACAAGTGGATGGTAACCTGTCATGTGACACACACATTGCCAAGGTGGCCAGGAAGACCTGCTATATTGCCAACCTTAATATGAAAGGATGTACATGTAGAGCTACAGAGGTCACTGTGCCCCCATACCCTTCTCTTATCAGGCTCATATGTGACAACTATGCCCCAGTTCACATGTACCTTACCTTACACATGCAGCAGTCAGAAAGACCCCAAATGTACCCCACCAACAGGATAAAGGGTCCAAACATTGGACATCTGCAGCCTGGCTGAAGAAACCACAGCCCAATTCAGAAGCATACTGCACAGTCAGAGGTGATGTATGCCTGATGTACAAGGCCATGTCCAATCCAGAATGAATGGACATGCTCCACTGCAGAAACCCCAAATCCAGCAGACACACCACAGTGAGATATCTGAACCTCTACACATAGATTAATAGGATGTGCTGGAGGGACAGATCCATAACCCAGAGGCTCAGGACACTCTGGAACAGAATCCCAGTCCTTGATAGGCTGAGCTCCACACACAAACTCAACAAGAGAAATCCGTTGAAGTGCACGGGAGATAGTAGGTGTACATTGGGGGCCATCCCTGTGTCACATCTAGGAAAGTAAACCCTACGTGGGCATAATATGCACATTGCAAGGGGTGTTGAGACCCACACACAGTCTGTCCATGCTCAAACAAGGCCAGGGCAGATAGCCTAGTATGAACCTATGAACCTATGATTATACAAATTATGCAGGAGACAAAGGATTATTACACAGCTGTCCTACCTGATGGTAGGAACCATGGTGATAATCCACAGATATGCTCTGCAGCACTCTAATATCACAAATAATACACCAAACCCACACACATTGCCAACATCCTATTTAACAGATTCTTTGCAAACTCCCCACCAGCACCTAACTGCCAAATATCTATCCCAGGAGAGTGCTGGCCCTCTGACATTTCAGATGCTGAGGTAACAGCCAGCATCCACAAAGCACAGCACACAGCATCAATGGTACCAGATGATGTCCTAGGTTGTGTCCAACAAGTACTGTAAGAAGAATCGAACAGCAAATAGCATTACTGTGCACTATCAGTCCTACCACAGGATATGTACCCAAAGAGCGGATGTACAGCAACAGTGGTCCCACACCACAAAGGGGGTGCCTGAATGGATACCGCAAACTATCACCCCTCAACCCCGAATATCTAGGTTGGCAAAGTAATGGAGAGGATGATCATGAATCCCATGAATAACGAGATTGGGTACCCACAGACAGTGTGGCTGTCATAGGGCAGATCCTGCCCTGTACACATATCTGACTCATATGAAACATGCACCAAGCCCAGTGATGTGGGGAATGTTGATCACACAGCCTATCTGGACCTTGCTAAACCCTTCCATACAATACCGTAGTTGGCGGTACAGATAAGCTCACCAGCCTAAAAATAAACCCCTATGCAAGTAGATGGGTTGCAAACCAGTTCAAGGACAGAACTGACCTGGCAGACATGCTGTAGCCATGGCAGACTGCAAACCAGGTACAACTGGCATCCCACAAGGCATGGTCCTGGGACCCCTCTTGTATGCTATATATGCCACATAGGTACAGGCCAACATGGAAGGACTCTGTCAGAACAGGTTTGCAGAGGACTACAAACTGGCCACCATATCAGAACCTCCAGCTGACACAAGCAACCTACAAAAGGCACACATAGAAACACACAAGTGGTGCCACAGCCATGTCAACAAGCGAAATGCAGAATAGTGTATAGTCAACCCCTGTGGAAACACAGTACATGGTCAGAAATTACCACATAGGTGTTAACCCAGTAAGTACATCAGAAGCAATAAGAGACCTGGGGACACAAGGTGATAGATATCCTGCATGTGATAACCATGTGTCTGTAGTGGTTACAGAAACATACCATATACCCACCTAATCATGAAGGTAAGCACAGCTTGGTTAGGGAAGGTCAATGTGCCTCTCCAGTCATCCATCAGCAGCCTCACAATTGTGTACAATGGCCCTTCAGGGATGTACCATAGCAGACACCTGCAGCAACTGGAAAGACCACACAAATACCCCACCAGGAGGATCGCAGAGCTGTAACAGATGCTATGTGTTGTCTGAGTAAAGAAACTGCAGCTCCACAAAGTGCCATACTGCCTGGCTAGAGGTGAACTGTGCCTGATGTATACAGCTATGACCAAACTGGTATCAATGGACATTTGGCACCATGTAAACACTGAATGCTGGTGACCTATTCAGCTGACAGGCCTGAACCCCAGCACAGACATAAACAGGACATGCTGTACTGATTGGTCCAAAACCCAGAAGCTCACTCCACTCACGACTAAACCCCCACTACAGGATATCCAGGGAGTCCCTCAGTGACTGTCATCCAGTGGAATCATGATGACTGGATGGGAGATGGTAGGTGTACCCTGGATATCACCTGTATGTCACAGGTAGACAGAGGCACAGCACACTAACCGTGACATATGTCATGGCAAACAACAGTAAATGTGTGTTGAAGGACAAACACTCTCTGACTAGCATTACAAATGGACTAGGGCACATGGCCATTGTTTGTCACTATCCACACAAGTTGTGGAATACATTAACAATGTTGGACAATCATGTACTAAGCTGTCCATATCTGAACAAAATGCAACATGGTCATATCTGCACAACTGGCCCTCAACCAGTCTGGTGTGCTCACTATAAACATTACAAGCAGTGATAGGACTGAAACTGATTATACTGTCCACCACAGTGAAATGTTTGCACCAGTACAATATACAACAATACAACTGTTTGGTCAGCAGGAAAGGAAGATGACAACTGTATGCAAACTATCCCATGGCGACCCTGCAGGCACAGCATAATGCCTGTTAGGTTCAGACACACAGCAGTTGGGCAGTAAGAACACAACCTGATGTCCAACACTTAACTGTACATGTGATATATAGATGGCGTCCACACACAAACAGAAATGTGGTGGTCCACAGATCCAAACATAAGGAAAGGTCACACTGGGCATGCTCGCAAACTTAGATAAATGAGATGTGGCAGTCAAGAAGCCATACAAACTGTGAACTGGGCATGCTCACACACTTAGGCCATGTCACAGTTCAGCAGTTGCACACACATATCTGGCATTTCTATGTGTTAACACAGGAACCTCCCATAATACAGACATCTGCCCAGTGCACACAGTGAAGTTACAACAGAGACATAAGTAAAGTAATGGATCCCACTCATATGCAAACATCTCCCACAGTACACATGTTATTTATAGAGATAGGGAAGGCTATGGCAATAAAGACCCACAAACAGTATATGCTTGCATCTGACAGGTAAACATATGGCTGTAGAGTGCAATACATGACTGTTGTCCCTAGGGAATACAGAAGGTTATCCACAGTGTATTTGGCGTCTGCCTCAACAGTACAGTAGGCCACTGTGCCTGTGCAAAGTTAATGCATAGATATGCTCTCCCCCTTACTGATGGATAGTAACAGATGTACATACCTCTTCATCCATAATGATGTCAGCACACTATACATATGTCAGGAGCAGAAATTCTACCCAGTGATGTCAATAGCACGCTCCGCTACTGCATCTCTAACAAGTGTTATAACATAGTTAGGTAGGGGTTTGAATCCTGCAAGTGCTCAGTGTGGGTGTGACTGTGTGTGGGGGAGTAGTGTGTGCAATCCCATGTGTATGAGAAATGTCCCTTTTGGCAACAACACATGCTGCATATTACTGTGTAAGCACTGATGATGTCAGCACCCTATAAGTACAGGAGGAGAAAGCAATCCCCCAGTAATGCAAATAGTGCACTCTGCTAATGCATTTCTCACTAGTGTCATAATATAGTTAGGTAGGGGTTTGAATCCTGCAAGTGCTCAGTGTGTGTGGGGGAGTAGTGTGTGCAATTCCATGTGTATGAGAAATGTCCCTTTTGGCAACTATTACTACACAACACATGCTGCATATTCCACTGTGTAAACGCTGATGATGTCAGCACCCTATAGGTACAGCAGGAGAAAGCAATCCCCCCCCCCCCGTAATGCAAATAGTGCGCTCTGCTAATGCGTCTCTCACTAGTGTCATAACATAGTTAGGTAGGGGTTTGAATCCTGCAAGTGCCCAGTGAGTGTGTGACTGTGTGTGGGGGAGTAGTGTGTGCAATCCCATGTGTATGAGAAATGTCCCTTTTGGCAACTATTACTACACAACACATGCTGCATATTCCACTGTCTAAACACTGATGATGTCAGCACCCTATAAGAACAGCAGGAGAAAGCAATACCCCCCAGTATTGCAAATAGCGCACTCTTCTAATGCGTCTCTCACTAATGTCATAACATAGTTAGGGAGGGGTTTGAATCCTGCAAGTGCCCAGTGTGTGTGTGTGGGGGAGTAGTGTGTGCAATCCCATGTGTATGAGAAATATCCCTTTTGGCAACTATTACTACACAACACATGCTACATATTCCACTGTCTAAACACTGATGATGTCAGCAGCCTATAAGTACAGCAGGAGAAAGCAATCCCCCCAGTAATGCAAATAGCGTGCTTTGCTAATGCGTCTCTCACTAGTGTCATAACATAGTTAGGTAGGGGTTTAAATCCTGCAAGTGCCTAGTGTGTGTGTGACTGTGTGTGGGGGAGTAGTGTGTGCAATCCCATGTGTATGAAAAATGTCCCTTTTAGCAACTATTACTACACAACACATGCTGCATATTCCACTGCCTAAACACTGATGATGTCAGCACCCTATAAGTACAGCAGGAGAAAGCAATCCTCCGCGTAATGCAAATAGCGTGCTCTGCTAATGCGTCTCTCACTAGTGTCATAGCATAATTAGGTAGGGGTTTGAATCCTGCAAGTGGCCAGTGTGTGTGTGTGATTATGTGTGGGGGAGTAGTGTATGAGAAATGTCCCTTTTGTCAACTCTTACTATACAACAAATGCTGCATATTCCACTGTCTAAACACTGATGATATCAGCACCCTATAAGTACAGCAGGAGAAAGCAATCCTCCCAGTAATGCAAATGGAGCACTCTGCTAATGTGTCTTTCACTAGTGTCATAACATAGTTAGGTAGAGGTTTGAATCCTGCAAGTGCCCAGTGTGACTGTGTGTGGAGGAGTAGTGTGTGCAATTCCATGTGTATGAGAAATGTCCCTTTTGGCAACTATTACTACACAACACGTGCTGCATATTCCACTGTGTAAACACTGATGATGTCAGCACCCTATAAGTACAGCAGGAGAAAGCAATCCCCCCAGTAATGCAAATAGTACACTCTGCTACTGCGACTCTCACAAGTGATCTAACATAATTAGGTAGGGGTTTGTATCCTACAAATGCCATGTGTATTTTTGTCACACAGTTTGTCCATGTGTGTGGGGTGTTGTTCCCAATATTGCACGACATACATTATATCAGTAATGTCAATGCACACATGATGTATGTGTGTGCCACCTACACATATGTACCTGTGAACTGCAAGAGTTCCCATGTCCGAAGCCTGCCTCATGTGAATACATGAAATATGCATCAGACAACGGTATGACTGTGGTGTTCTGTGCAGGGGCTGCATGTGGTATGTGACTATACAGTGTGGGTTGTAGATGGTGTCATCCCACCAGCAAGGGATACATGATTGGCCTGGAGCATATTGTCCACATGTTGGTGATGAACAGGTGCAGCATGTTGTCACCACTTGTGGGAGTGGTAACAAGTTGCTCCATAGCAATGCAGGGAATGAATGATAAGAAACCTTTAGATAGGGTCTTGCAGCTAGAATAATGCTCACACTGTATGTTTGGGTAGTTGCAGTACAACCATATAATGGTGTGTGTAGAGACCGTCATATTCCCAGTGTTGTCAGGAAGGCCAAGTGGGTTTCCTGGGTATGGGAGTGTGGTGTGTGCCAGGCTATGAACCTGAAGGCAGTCTAACCCACTGTGTGTTGCACATGGAGAGGCTCTGATGCTTTGTGCAGTGCCACCAACCTGGGGGAGTGTGTGCATCTGAGGTGCCTTTGGATACATCCCCCCTGTTCTGTTTTGATGTATGTGTAGGGAATGAGAAGCATGGTATCAGGAATGACCTGGCACTGATGGTGTGCACCTGGGAGCCTTGTACCAGGAGTCTGTTACTGCACGGATATTGCTGTACCCCATGCGAAGGACAGTTTCCACTGCATGCATCTTGAGGTTTACACTGCTGCTGTTGAGTAGCATTGCTATTAGTGTCCCATCCCGTGTGATACCTGTGTAGGTGGCTATGTAATGTCAGCCTTGCATACAAAGGCACTATGTGTGTAGCAACAGCCTCTGCCAATATACAATGGGCCATGGGTGACAGGTGCAAGCTGTTCCAAGCAAAGCAATGTGGCATGTCCAGCATGTAATCCCACACTGAGAGGCATTGGATCCCCTTTGGATGTCACTGAAAGATACGTTAAGTGCAGAAACTGATGATCCTGTCTACATATTGTGGCAGCATTCATGGTGAGGGTGAGATGCTACTCAAGGCCAGGGTCATACCAGCCTGTGCCACAAGCTCAGAGAGCCCCTCTATGTCCCCTAACATGTAGTCCAGGGAGGTGTGTCAGAGGTCATACACACTGGCACAGACAATGACCGAGTCATACTTCTACATGCCTTGGAGTGACCGCTTTGTTTGTGTTATGTGGTGGATCATAGTGCCTGACGGGCAGCTCAGCGTGACCATCACCTTGTTCAGCCTGGGAGCAGTACCACCGTGTACGTGAGAATAGAGGTACCTCATACAACCGTAGCAGGTGTGTTGTCTAGCCATATGGCCTGACACTGTTTGGCACACAGGCTTTGTGAGCTATGTGTTGCATATGCTCTGTTCTGGCATAATGTTTGCTTGTGTGCCTGCTTTGCAGGTGTCAGCTGCTCAGGCAGGATGCTATACTGAGAGCCCAGTAATGTACCTGTGTGTGTCTATGTTTGGATTGTGGTCGTGGCAGGTCTATGGGAGACTGGTACTGTATTCACTGTAGTATCCCACTCCACCTGACAGGGAATGCCAGTGCTGTGTAAACAGAGCTTAGCCCCCAGTTTGGCTATGTGGTTGCATCTCTCACATGTGTAGTACATGTATGGGAAGGGGAGAGGGCTGTCTGTGTACATGAGGCAGCTGTAGCATTGCCACGTGACTCACAGATTCACCAACTAGACCTGAGAGTAGATCGACAGGTGACCTTTGCACATGCTACCATAGCATTGTGACTCCCATACTAAGTAATGACACATAGGGCCAATGGGGAACAAGGTACTCAAGGTGACTATGTGAGGGTGTAGTGTTCCTGATTTGTTAGTGCTGGCATATCTGAATGCTGTCTTGAGCAAATGTGAGGTAAATCATATGCAATGTGTTACAGGCAAGCTACATGCAAACAGGACAAACAGTGACGTTCTGTCAAGTGACACATGGACAGCAGTACAGTAAGCAACACAGATGTCACTAGGGATCCACAGAGGCACTGTATATCTACACTGCAGGTGGAATCAGTGTTTCAGGAGCATAACAGGCAAACATGCATACAAACAAAACTACAGTCAGCAGGCCTGTATGTAGACTATGCTACAACAAACAAGGTGTACGACTTCCAGTATGTAACTGTGCATATATGCAGGCACTCTAAGCCAGTACCCAGACATTCCCAGGTCAGACGGGCTGGGTCTAGCTGCACCCCCCACAAGTGTATGGACCACGTACCTTCGTAATGTTTAATAACTGGCCTGATACCCAAGTGCTCATATCTGTAATAATACACATGTCAAATAACAGACACTGAGCCCTCACTCAGCAGTTCCAGACTTAGTATGATGTATGCTACCTGTCCTGGCACCACAGTATCCTTGACATGTATGGACACTCTCCCTCCTGTCATAGTTCTGTGTTTTGGTGCTTTTATGCATGGTATGAGGTGTGACCTTGTAGTGCTAGTGTGCTCTTGTGAGCCTTGAACCTGTTGTGCAGTACTGCACAGATGTCAACATCCTGAAACATCTGCATTGCAGAGTCGTGTGTGGACAGCATGCAACTCGCAGTTGACATGGCCATCATTGAGTATCAATATGTACATTGTTGTATCCCCTGTGCTACCTATGTAGGTGACCATCCCTTCACAGCCTCACCACCAGTATGCAAAGATGTGCAGACAGAACACTGTGGTAATTACTATGGGTGTACAAAACAATACAATGACATTCATACTGTAACTGCATCAGGCATGCTGGTATATACCAACAATGCTATAATTACACTGTACTGTTGTCAACATCATACTATTACAATACGTCTATGTAGTCACCCTGTGCATCAGCACCATGTTAACCTATACCTGCACTGATTTTACAGATTGCAGGAGGTGACACAGTTTCATCATATGCACAGGGTGTGTACCTGGTATAGCAACGACACACAAACTAGTAAAAAGACGAACAAACCACGGAAACCTTGCACAAGCAATCCAGAAAAACGATATATTCAGTTAAACAGGAACAGTCTGTTATAAAAAGGCCAAACAATATCCTTAACGCTACTTTATTTGGAAACGTTTTCGCCTTGCTTACTAGCTTGGCTTCATCAGAGGAATGTAGAACCAATTTCAAAGCACAACTTATGTATAAAAACAAAAGGAAATGATGTCATAAAACGGCATCTTTTTCTTTTTTTAAAAAAATAGTACATATTAAAACACATTCTGCTAATATGTAGAAATGGATAAATAAGTACACATAATACATTTGATTATTAATTAATCGAAGTTGAATCCCATGATATGGAAAAATCATGTAAAAAAGAATCATATAAAAAATATATTATTTACATAAAATAAATCAATAAGCATCCCTAAACTTTTATTATATACTCTATAAAAGGGTACTCATCACTTAACTAAAAGCTTCCCAATTTAAGAAATATGTATGTGTAAAGGTATGAATAGAATCCAAAAAGTCACATACAGGTTAAACTTAATTAATGAAGATAACTTCTTAATTTTAAAATGGGCATAATATTACAATTGTCGTTTAATCCAGGCCAATGGAAAGCATCAGTCCTGAATTGCCACTCCAATTCTTTGATTTCCAAAAGTAGTGTAGTAGGACCCCCTCTAATTGATGTGTTTATCTGATCAATAGCCATAAATGAAAAACTATGCCCTTCATAATCAATCAAATGCTTAGCTAGCGCATTATTTTCATTTCTCTTATTCATGGCATAAATGTGCTCATATATTCTGTCTCTTAATCTGCGGTCCGTCTTTCCAATGTAGAAAGACGGACAGCAATTACATAGAGCAACATAAACCACAAATCTGCTTTCGCAGTTGAGGGGGTACCTAATATTGTACTTGTGACCTCTCAATGTAAATGTCTGGCCAGATCTAATTTTACTACACCTGTTACAAAACCCGCATGGGTACATACCCAGTTTTTTGTTGAAACTTCTATCTAAGTTGTTCTTCTGTAGTAGCTCTTTTAAATTCTTGTTTCTTTTAAACACAAATTTGGGAAAATACCCAAATTTCTTCACTAAGTTCGGATTACTCAAAATGAAATCCCAATTTTTCTGAATAATAGCAACAATTTCCCTGGAATCAAAGCTGAATGTAGTCACATAACATAGGGCTGGGTCAAAATCAGTTGTTTTATTAGGACTCTCCAGATTATAATGTAGTACTGGAACTTGAGTGGATTGAAAGCCTACTTCATTTTGTAAAACATTATTCGGCTCACCATTCGATAGAATCGCCTTATAGAAACCATTAATTCTTTTTAAAGACACTTCTTTCGAAATCTCATGAACAAATTTAGATGGATAACTTCGTTTCAAAAATAGTTCTGTAAGGAAAGCACATTCTTTATAGAAATATTCCAACGTACTGCACATTCTCGCTGCTCTAACAAATTGTCCTTTGACAATAGCTTTTTTCTGTCTGTAAGGATGATGGCTAGAGAAATGCAAGAATGAATTACAGTACGTGGATTTTCTATGTATTTTTGAAGTAAAAGTACATGTATAAAAATCCTTTTCAAGCTTTACATCCAAATAATCAATACTGGATGTGGAGAAATTATAAGTGAAATTAAGAAATTCTGAAGTGTTATTAATAGATGACATGAAGGAATCAGCCAATATACTGTCACCCTCGAACAAGATAAAAATGTCATCTGGAAATCTCGTGTAGTATTTGACTGGTTTCAAAAGGTCAGGGGAGGAGAAAACAAAGTGTTTCTCCCAATAGCCCATAAAAAAGTTAGCTACTGATGCTCCACAAGGAGAGCCCATGGCTACTCCTTGTTTTTGTAAATAATATTTCTTTTCAAAAATGAAGTAATTCGTAGATAACACTATATCCAGAATTTCTATAATCACATCTATTTCTGTTTTTGGAGCTCCTATTTCTGACAACAGTAAAGCCAACCATTCAAGTGCTTCTTGGTGAGGTATTGAAGTATATAAGTCAACCACATCAACAGTGAGAAAATTAATATCACTGTTGAAGGGTTGACTATTCATGGCCTCTAAAAAGGACCATCAATCTTTACAAATCGCTGGTAAATGTGACACATATTTAGATAACAATTTGTCAACAAGCTTTGCACAAGGGTAGGTCAATGAAGACCTTCCGTCAATTAGGGCCCTCATTGGTGGACTAATCAAATCTTTATGTACCTTTGGTATGCCGAACATGACAGGTAATTTAGGTAATGTCATGTCTATGTAGTTGTAAATTTCCAAATCAATTTTACCTTCGAGATATAAATCTCGAAAGTACCCCCTTATTCTTTTTTGGGCTACTTGGATCTCATTAAGAGATACTTCGGCATACGCAGGCGTATCTAGTACAGAAAACATTTTTTCTTTGTAAGTTTGGTCGTCAAATATGACAAGGCCACCACCTTTATCCGGTTTCAAAAATCTTACTGATGTATTACATAAGTTTCCTAACAATTCAGATTGAACCTTACTAGTGTTAAACACATTGTTGGAACATTTCGAAGATCTGTTATTAAACAAGTGCCTCAAATCAACCTCACAAGCTTGCTCAAAAGAAATAAGAGATGGGTGGAGGGGTGGATTGAATACACTTGGTAGCTTTAAAGGTTTGGGAAGGCCCGGATCAACAGTCTCATTATTATAAAACAGTTTCAAATTAAGTTTTCTAACAAAACATTTCAGATTAATCATTTCTCTTGAAACATCACCAAACTTACTGGGCACGAAAGTGTACCCATACGCCAATAACTCAATTAGTTCACCAGGTAAATCAAGATCGGTGAAATTGTAAATTTTAAAGTCACCATTTTGGTTCAATAATATTTTTGGACCATGTTGAACAGTAAATTCATCAGTAGCACAAAAAAACGCTGAATTAACAGTCAAAGTCTCTCCCATACTACTCGAGGGTATGGTCATTTCCAATTCCGCCTCCTGTTGTTCCGTGACCGTGGGTTGCGTTGTTCTAAAAAATTGTTGTTGTTATTGTGCAAATTGTTGTTGCCTGTATTGTTATTAGCACTTGCACCTTTAATTCTGTTGCTACGTCTTAGACCTGCATTAGGATTATTATCAATATCTTGATGAAAAGTACCTTCATTATTATCATCCCTGATGTCATCAAAAACTTCAGCATTAAAATTACTGCTTGCCCCTTTAGATAATAGTAATTTATGATTAGAAAAACGAAGTTTGGGATAGGCATTGTCATTTTGATAAGCCTGCCTGTCCCTCACTAGTTTCTTAGCTTTATTAAGTTTAAGTTTAACTAGCATTGCCTCTATGCTAGTAAGTGTCCGGTCATAGTCTATTTTAAACATTTGAAAATTTAAGTCTTCTTTCAGTTGTCTATCAAGCAAGTCAATGTCTTTCAACAATAACTCAATTTGAAGCTCATAATGCTTCGATTAATTAATAATCAAATGTATTATGTGTACTTATTTATCCATTTCTACATATTAGCAGAATGTGTTTTAATATGTACTATTTTTTTAAAAAAAGAAAAAGATGCCGTTTTATGACATCATTTCCTTTTGTTTTTATACATAAGTTGTACTTTGAAATTGGTTCTACATTCCTCTGATGAAGCCAAGCTAGTAAGCAAGGCGAAAACGTTTCCAAATAAAGTAGCGTTAAGGATATTGCTTGGCCTTTTTATAACAGACTGTTCCTGTTTAACTGAATATATCGTTCTTCTGGATTGCTTGTGCAAGGTTTCCGTGGTTTGTTCGTCTTTTTACTAGTGTGTACCTGGTATGCCTGAGTCTGCCACTGATACAACCAATTGACAT
This sequence comes from Protopterus annectens, assembly GCF_019279795.1. Taxonomy (NCBI): domain Eukaryota; kingdom Metazoa; phylum Chordata; order Ceratodontiformes; family Protopteridae; genus Protopterus; species Protopterus annectens. Next base: position 1,191,461,585 of record NC_056737.1, read on the forward strand.
ATTTATGTGTGTGTTGGTGAGGGACAGCAGTACAAGATGGGGCAATGTTGATGCAGTGTGTGCGTGTATGCAGTAGCCCTAGGTGTTATCACTTTGCATGTGTATATGAATGCACACAGTCCCACCTTCATGGCTGCCATATACAGGTGTTTGTGGACAGCCACAGACTGTACCTGCCAGGTCATACAGATCACTGTCTGTGGCCACGGACATGGTACCTGTAGCTGGCAGGGGTGTTATGGACCATATCAGGTACCAAGCCAGACTGGGTACTGTCATCAAAAGCAGGTGTTTGTTGACTGGAGACAGGTGCCTGTTGGTACTGTCCAGCACCACGTGCACGTGGTCTCCTGGGGCGGTCCGATGACAGCACAGACCCAGCATTGCTGGGGCTGCTGTTGGCACTATGTGAGCGGCCGCGGCCCTGTTGTCATCCGCGACGGCTGCCAGCTGCTCCTGTTGCTGGCATACGGCCACGTTGATGCCTCAACCATCCACCATTGCCCTGGCTCATGGACATATAGTTGTGGAACAGATCTAATGTGCCCCCCCAATGTCTGTCAATGACCTCGGTGAAGTTGCGGATGGCAGCCGCAACATCACGCATACTGTCACTCATGGCTGTGCAACATGCTCTCAGCTCCCTCAGACCCTGCCTGGTGTACCGTTCCATACGTGACTGTGCCTGCATTACAGCCCAAAACATAGCTGGTGTTGAAAGACCTCTGTGGACACGTCTGACAGGGGCAGTACGCCCACGGATGCTCCCACGAGAACCCATGGACGTCTGCCTGTGTGGTACCGTGTCAGGGCCCTGGCCATCACCTAGGGACATTGGTGACAAAGGATGTATTGGCAGGATGACTGTGCACATTGATGGGGTTGACAGCTGTGTAGTGTCAATTGGCTGACCAATGACGGACCCTGGCACACCTACCTGTGCCATTACACAGGTATCATCATCACTATCCACAGCAGCTGATTCAGGTTCCCTGCTGCACGACACCAGAGCAGCACCAGAACCTGTGGGAGTAAGACAGGAAACACAGTTTAAAATGTGTACACAATGCCACCACTGATGCACACATGAGCACATGCACACATGCACACATGCATACATGGACACATGGACACATGCACACATGTGCACATGTGCACATGCACACATGCACACATGCACACATGCACCCATGCACACATGCACACATGCATACATGGGCACATGCACACATGCGCACATGCACACATGCACACATGGGCACATGCACACATGCACACATGCACACATGCACACACCTCAGTATATGAGATATCAACCCACAGACACAAACACACCTGCAATCAAACACATAGCACTACTGCTTCAGCCTATTATTACTATTAGTATACAGAGTAGTGAAGGTAATGGTATTACACACTCACCAGCATGGATAGGCTGCCTTGCTGTTACACCAGAGGGACCTGCGGAAAAGGAAAATTTATCGTCAGTGGGCACAACTGTGCCATTGATACTGTGGGCATGATACAGTTCAGTAGTGCAACAGTTAGCTTCCACAGCTGTACTGCAGATAATGAGGTTATCAGTAATGCACAATAATTAGCATGATTACAGCTACAAATTGAGGACACACCTCACACATGCATAACCTAACAGTGTACAGAATGGTCAACTATACACATGGCATGTTACCTGCACGCTCTGTGTCCTGCTGATGTGTGGCTCCATCCGCCATCATTACACATGTATGCTGTTGTTGTTGCTGCTGTGCTGGAGCCACAACACTCAGGAGTAGTCCCTCCAGTCTGGTGAGGGGGGGATGTCTAGCCACCCTACCACCTGTGGCAAGCTGCTGCCTGTGGATATCCGACGCACGCTGATGGACATTTCTAATTAAATCACTGCAGTGATGGCGTACCTGCTCATATGTCCGGTTATGTGTGCCTATGTAATTTACCCGATGGACCAGGTCTTGCCACAGTGCAGCCCTCTCCTGCTGGTTCTGGCTGGTGCGGGAAAAGAATACAGCAAAATCCTGCACCGGCTTTGGTGTATCTCCTCCTCCTCTGCAGCGGAGTAGACTGGGTTCCACTGGTGAACCATGGCCTTGAAAAGGAGAAGGGAAATATGTCAGCAATATCTGTCAGCAGACTATAGCACACATAATACACATAATACTTGACTGCAGTGATATAACTTAGGCACCATATATAGCATCTGCCTGTCTATTGGGGGATACACATGTACATGACCAGATATCAGTGCTCATCCGACAACTGTGCAACAGTACCTGGCACACTCCATACAACAGAGTAGTATACTGCAGCAGTCAACGCACTGTTTCAGGTACAATACACAACCTCACACTAGGGGTTTGAATCAAGGTACTGTATGGGGAACATTTATTTATTATTTTATTTTATTTTACATTTGTTAATCAGGAGAGTCCGACTGGATACATGTCCATTTTCAGCGGAGGCCCGGGGAGAAAAGCTCCCAGGTACATAACAGACATATGAACATTGTTAATGCAAAAAAAGGAAGATAGTTGAGTTCTAAATACAATATAAAGATACATCACATCTTGGGAAAAAAAAAACAATAGCAGCATATAAAAAAAAAAAACATAGGTCAGATTACAAAGGCGAGGCGCCTTGTTAAAAAGCGGTTAAGGATAGTGAGGTAAGAGAAGGGTAAATGATAGTGGTTAATCAGGTTTGGAACAGGGACATTGCCAGAGAGTATTGAGATGGGGTTTAAGCTTTTTTTGAATTGTAGGAGTGAGGGTTCTGAGGTGAGCATGGTCGGTAGGGAGTTCCACATTTTACCTACAAAGTTTGAGAATAGAGAATCCCCAGCAGAATTATTGGCTTTGGTAGTTTGAGCTAAGATCTTATTGGAGGAGCGTAAAGATTGCAGGTTAATATAGGGGTGAATGATGTTTTTCAGAGCTGGTGTTTTCTCTGGGTGATGCAGTATCTGGTGAGCCGTTTTGAGTTGGTTGAAGTTGAGTTGGCTGGAAAACTAACCAACCTAGTTGCTTCAAGTTAGTGCAGTGGTGCGTTCTAAAGGTGGAATTTGTGGCAAATCTAGCTATGCGATTGTAACAAGAAGCAAGTTTGTTAAGGGTTGTCTTGTTTAGGTTTGTAAAGAGGGAGGCATAGAAAAGAGTTGATAGTAGGTGTGTGCTGGCAATTGTAATTTTAAGCGTGAGGAGTGAGAAAGTGTTTTACTTTATAGAGAGAGCCAAGCTTTTATTGACGGTTTTGATGGTAAGACTGAAATGGGTGTCAAATTTAAGAGAGTTATCAATTGTAACACCTAATAGCTTTGTGTGAGCTTCTGGTGATATAGTGATTCCATTGGAGGATGTAATAGAGAAGGTGGGGAAGAGTCTTATTAGTGGGTGAGAAAGTAAGTAGTTTTGTTTTTGGGGTTGAGAACTAGTTGTCGACTTGAGAACCATTTTCTATTAGGTTGAAGGTGTCTTGGGTTGAAGCAGTGAGGTCTGCCAGGTTGGAGGCAGTGCTGATGATAGTCGAATCATCTGCATATTGAATGCATGTGGCATGGGGGTGATTGTGGGCAGGTCATTAACAAAGATGGTGAAGAGAAGAGGGCCAAGAATAGATCCTTGGGGAACTCCAAGTGTAACAGGTAGGCATGTAGATAATTTGTCCTGCCATAGAACAGCCTGTTGCCTATTGGACAGGTAGGATTGGAACCATTTCAGCGTGGAATTGCTGAGTGATAGTTTTTGTAATGTATGGAGGAGTTGAATGTGGTTCACCATATCAAAGGCCTTGGAGAGGTCTAAGAAAAGAGCAGATGATAGTTTATTATTGTTTCTGAAGTTATTGATGGTATTAGAAAAGGATAGTAGGGCTGATGTGGTACTGTGATTTGGCCTGAAGCCATGTTGGGAGTTGGCTAGAATTTTATTTTTGGTGAGGTGTTCCATCAGTTGTTTGTGGACACACTTTTCCATAATTTTGGCCAGGGGTGAGAGTATAGCTATAGGTCTGTAGTTGGTTAGCTCTAGTGAGCTACCACCTTTATGGAGAGGAATAATGTGGGACATTTTCCATATGGAGGGGATGAAGGCTTCTGACAAGGTACGGTTTATGATTATGGGATAGGAAATGGCCTCAGCTGCTTTTTGCAGAAACTCAGCTGGGAGAAGGTCAGCTGCTAGCTTAGTGGGTTTTAGTTTTTTAAGAAGAGACATTATAAAGGATATGGGTACTGGATCGAAGGTAAATAGATGATCTAATGTAGTTGTAGTATTCTGCTGGCATGGGTAGTGGAGTGGGCTGGTTGTTTGTTTGAATTGTGTGGCCAGGGATTGTATAGTTTCTGTGAAGAAACTATTGAATGTGTTAGCAATGGTTACAGGGCACTGTTGTTTGCAAGTTGTTGGAGTGGGGGTGGTTGCCTGGCCTGGGTGCAGGAGCTTGTTTAAGCCTGCTCAGAATTTTTGTGGATTATTAAGGTGTTTGTGTTGGAGGTGGAGGAAGAAGTTTTTATCATTTAAGATCATTCTTTTAGTTTCATTTCTAAGTTGCGGAAGGTTTGGTGGGAGTGTGGGTCTTTAGAGTGCCATGTGACCCACATCTTGTTTCTAGATAGGATTTTGGATTTTGTTTCCTTAGAGAGCCATGGTGCAGTTTTGGTTTTAGTTCTAATGGACCGTATTGGAGCATGGGAATCTAGAATCTTGAGGAAGGTGGTGTTGAAGTAGATAACTGCCTCTTCAAGAGGAAGAGACTTGAGTATTGTCCAGTTGTGGGCTTTAAGTTCAGTTTGAAAAATGGGCGTTGAATTTATTATTGTTCCTGATTTTTTTACGGTTGTAAGAAGGGGTGATTTTCTTGAATTTGATAACATAGGTGAGTAAGTGATCACTCATGTCCTCTGGGTGAGTACCTGCTGAGTACTGTTCAGGATCTTTATTAGTAAGGATCCAGTCCAGGATGCTGTCTTTGTTTTGGGGTTTACCTAGTCTGGTAGGAGTGGATATGAGCTGAGAAAAGCCATGTAGATTTATACTGCTAGATGGGGAGCTAGATGAGAAGGAATTCCAATCGATGTTGAAGTCACCTAACACTATGGATTCCAGGGGTGAGTTTGAGTTAACCAGTGGAGAAAGTCCTCTAAGGTTTTATTATTATTGTTGCCTGGGGGATGTAAATACATGCTATATTTATGCTTTTATGTTTGTTTGGTTGAAGTTTAACAAGTAGAATTTTGGCATTGTTTGTTAGGAGGGGTTGTGGAAAGGCAAGGAAGATTTGTAATGTATTTTTGTAGAGTATGGCTACACTGCCACCTTTATGAGTTATTCGGTCTGCTCTTAGTATATCATACCCTGGTGGGATTATCGGTGTGTCTTTCGTACTTGGTTTAAGCCAGGTTTCTGTGAGACATAGTAGGTCTGGGGAACAAGTAGCTAAAAGGGCATGTAGGTTGTGAATCTTGTTGTTTACACTTCTGATGTTTAGATGACAGGTCAGAAGAGAGTTAAAGGGTCTAGAGTTTAGATTGAGAAGTGGAGGGGAGGATAGGGTGGAATTACAATTGAGTGGAGGCAAGGGCCAGGGTTGGGGTGGATATCACCATCTGTGGCTAGTCTGTGATTCAGAGTGGTAATGAATTTGAGGGCTTTGAGTAGAAGTTTGTAGTAATGTTTATCATTTGGCCTAATATTGGAAGGTTTGATAATTACATAGCGTTCGAGTTCTAACAAGGTGGGTGAGTAGGGAGTTGAGTCATGGCCTCTGTTGTTAATTATGGGGAGGGTTGGTTTGGTAGCCTGGGTGGTGGAAGCCTATGTAAGACCAGGTTTCATATAGTGTAGCTAGGTAAGGGACAAGTAGGAGGGGAAAAAGAGTTAATATGATAAGCTTCCTGGATGGTGTCATATTCCGTTTGATCTTAGAGGGCGGTAGTGAGGTACAGGAAGTTAGTGGACAGTAGGGGGAGTGGTTTGAGGTTATAAAAGTACGAGTACTGGGCGGGTGGGAATAGGGGCAGGGCGGGCGGAGGCGAGCAGCAGCAGTGCTCATGAGCCGGAGGCTTACTAAGCCACTAGAGCCCAGGTTTCAAGATGTAACTCACTAAGCCACTAGAGCCCAGGTTTCAAGATGTAACTCCTGAATAATTAACTTGCAGGTGAGTAATCTCATCTAAACAAACACCAGGTTCAATGCCTATGCTTTGGGAGCTTGTTTTTACAATTTTATAGCAGTTTGCCTTAGTTTTAGAGTGTGTTCTGTAGTTTAAGTGGAGTACATGCAAACAAGCTTGGATTTTTTGTTTGGGTAAGCCTAGGGAGATTTGTGCTAGTGCTGAGGACCCTTAAATAATACTTTATTTTAAAGTCTATACTAAAATGACCAGATAATGACCTGTGTTGTTTTTACAGGTTGTGGGCAAAAGTAGAGTAGTCGCTCGAAAAGGCTAAGTTCTTTTCTGCCTTACTGTGCAGGGAAGACCTGGGAGGGATAGAGAGAGCTTGATTTCAGAGGCAGTCAGAAGCAGCTGTGTAGCTTAAACAACATTAGACTACCCGAGGAAACTCCTAAACTATGTTAGCAAAATCTTCACATATCTTTACATATAGCATAAATCATTATAACACATTAGCATTTTACTGCAACAATGCCTTATGACTGAGAGTCAAAGAATGTTGAATGTTGAATATCCTGCTTCTCAAAAAATATACAGAAGGCTCTCAATTTTCACTCTAATGAACAGCTCTGCAAAGAGCTTGTCATACTAAAGTCTGGTTACCAAACACATTTAGCTATAGAGACACAACTTAGCTTTAAAGAAACAAGTAGCTACAATATTCATGCCATTCAATACTGCATTATGTAGCTATGTAGCAAAAAAGTTACATCAGTTACTATTAAATCACACAATTCAACTTAAATACATTTAACAGTCTATTAGGAACAATGAATAACAGCTTAATACATACCTCAGGAGGTAGAGGCTGGTAACAAGGTCCTACAGCACTAGGAATTTGAAATTAAAGGCACCAGACAAGGGTTATTTCAAACCTTTGTAACAGGGATAGAATGGGGGTGGGGGGTTTACACTAAGCCACTAGAGCCCATGTTTCAAGATGTAACTCCTGAATAATTAACTTGCAGGTGAGTAATCTCATCTACATTATCAGCCCATGCACTGCACACAATGCACGTTACATATTTCACTGGTAATGCACACTACTCTTACTTGCCATAACCCTACCTACACCACAGTGACATACAGGGTAACACAGCACAACATATGGCAATGTAGTATGTGTTGATCGCAATACCCCACACACCTGTCTCTGGCCTCACACCAAGGACACACACTACCATGACAGACAGACAGTCATGGTGAGCAATCACACCAGTACACAACATGCACCCGGTCACTAGTACACTCATTCCACCTCACATATTCCATTTGCAATGTGTTCATGGGTGTGCATTGTGTCCTAGGTAGGTAGTGTGCTTTTGGCCCTGGGCCTACAGCGGCATACTGTTATACTACCCTGCCCCTTGTGACACATGTGTTATGATCATACCTGCTCCTTACAAACAGTTAAACAGGGTGACTCATATGGCATATTACCTATCAGCATAACATTCAGCAGGGGTATGTCTGACATCTACTCAAGGGGAGCCTTGCTTCTTAATTCTGTGTGGTCTGCTACAGGGTATGTCATATCTGTGGGTAGGGTCCCATACCTCCACCATGTGCTCTATACTGCAGTGACAAGGACGACAGACATAGGTAATTTGTGTTGTGGATGTTGGAGGTGTTACCATGGTTGGTAGACAACTGTCATGGGTGTGACCGAGCTATGTATATCCAGCAGTGGTAACCTCTATGTAGGTAGTCTGTGTGTGCTCTGTGGTGTTTGAGTGCATTGACACAGTTACTTGCATATGTCTGTGTCCTTCACCATATCTGTAGGTGTCATGGGAGGTACATACTGTGTAGGACATTGTGGGGTATGGAGGGGTACAGTGACCTACATGTCCATAGCTGACACACCATGTCCGCTGACACAATCCATGTACAGGTATTACAGGACAAGTGTGCCACTGTGTATATCAATCTGGAGCCTATTGTACGCTTGTTGACCCTGTTCCCCCCTGACACATGCAGTGGTGGGCAGGCATGTACATATTTGGTGGTTACTGGTGTCAGTGTTTTTGAATGGGGTATGGTACTCTAGTATCCACACTGGTGTTTACTCCATGCCTGTGACACCAGGCACCTGTAGCAAGACATCTGCACACATGTGCCTCACACAGTCTATATATGTATGTATATAAATATATATATATATATATATATATATATATATTTATATGTATATATATGGTTCTACCTGACATAAACAAAACCCCAAAACACCGACAACGCAATCACCAAAACCACATAACCGACAGTACAAAAACACGAAACCCCACATGCCCGACAACGAAATAACCGACGGTACACAAACACAAAACCTCATACACTGCACACACCACAATCACAACAATCAACAAACAAAACACATTCCCCGTCCATAAACCACATGCACAACACAAGCACACCAAAATCCCTACAAACCCATACTAAACCTCACATACACAACTACCTACAACCCTAACCCAAACCCTAACCCTAAGGTCCGTCACTACCGCACACTTACCTGACCCGGCTCCTAACCCTAACTCACTTATCCCGCCCCTAACCCAAACACAATCACTACCGCACACTTACCTGACCCGCTCATAACCTAACTCACTTATCCCGCCCCTAACCTAAACACAATCACTACCGCACACTTACCTGACCCACTCCCTAACCCTAACTCAATTAACCCACCCCTATCCCCACAGACCGTCAATATCCACACATACCTTACTTGCACCCTAACGTCCGTCACTACCGCATACTTACACAGCCTTTTCCCATGTCGGCATCCTCGGCGTCGGTGCTTTCATCCGTCGGGTCAGTCTTCTGAACTGTCGATCTTCTGGGGCCCGTCGCGTCAGTCTTCTGAGCTGTCGATCTTCTGGGGCTCGCGATTTCCGTGTCGATGTTCCGGTGTGTCGTCCAACTGATATATATATATATATATATATATATATATATATATATATATATATATATATGTATATATGTATGTATATATATATATATATATATATATATATATATATATATATATATATATATATATATGTATTGATATATTTATATCTGTATATGGATATATATCTGTTTGTATATATGTTTATATAATATGTATATATAGATGTAGATATATACATATAGATGTGGGGAGAGAGGGAGAGAGAGTGAGAGAGAGACACAGGGTGAGTGTGAGTGTGAGGGGGTGAGACAGAGAGTAAGAGATAGTCATATACAGACATATCTGTTGTCAGTCAGATCTATCTGTATATGTATATGTCTCTACAGATATCTATATATGTATGTGTGTATTACATATATCTGTATGTACATATTCTACCAATCTTGATGTCTGTGCAGTAAGTGAGAACCTGGTTCAAGGCTCCTGGGAGCACACCAGCGGTACCAGGCTATACCCCGTATCATGCGTTTTGGCCCCAGGACTCGGGACAAAACAAAAAGGGAGAGGGTGTGTCCATATTCATGGAGGACACACACACCTCCAGGTTAGTGGCAATACATGAAGCATCACAGACCATCCAGGTGCAGATAACCGTAGGCAAACCTGCTATACAACTGGTAGCATGTTACAGACCACCCTCCCAATCTCAGGGACCACAGTCAGCCTTCCTGTAGACATTGGAGGATATGAATGTCCCACCACACACCATCATATTGGGATACTGCGACTACCCTAACATACACTGGGTGCATTATTCTACCCCAAACACCCTAGCCCAAAGGTTCCCGGAATTCACTATGTCAAATGCAATGGAACAGCTAGTCACCTCTCCCACAACAGGAGATAATATACTAGACCTGATCATCACAAACATGGGGACAATGTGCTACACACTGGAAGTATACCCCTCACTAGTCACATCTGCCCACAGACTAATCCCCCTGGATATACATATCCCACCTCCCCCACAACACAAAAGACTACAGTGGGAAACCTCTCACATGCTGACTTTACATGTCTTATAACTGAGTTGGTATCCTTAATGCCCACTGGGCCAGTGTAATCCACTTCCCACAATGCAGACACCTTCACATATGCTTCTACAGACATCTCCAAGAATGCATGGATCATGCAATCACAAATGAAACCATGACCCTCTCCACCAAGGGCAAGCATCCTGTCTGGTGGACCCCAGCATTGAACAAATTGTATAACAACAGAAGGTAGCTACTGCACGGCAGAGCATACTTCCATAGAGCTACGGCATCTCTGATCAGCAGTAGTAGAAAGATATGTTTTGTCGTACAAACATGCAAGGCCAACAATGAGAGGGACATCGCTATGGTCACTACAGATAACCACAAGGCCTTCCTCTGCTATGTTACACATCTGGGTGGGAACCCTCAGTTGTGTTCACAGTTAGTTCACAGTGACATACGCTACACTGAACACACAGATAATGCCAACAGTCTGGCGGACAGATTCAGTGCAGGTTTCTCCCCTCCCTCACCCACACATGTGGAATTACTTATCCCAGCTGACTGTAACCTCCCTGTCATCTCAGATGTCCAGCTGGGAACCACCCTCAGTGGAGCTGTAAACACAGCATCAATGGGACCCAACAGTATTGCAGGTTGCATGCTAAGTAAACTGCAAGAGGAGCTACACATGCACATTACATGCTATTCAGCTGTAGCCTTACTACAGCATATGTACCTGGACACTGGCATACAGCAACAGTAGTGTCACTCCACACAGGAGGCACCTCTACAGACCCTGGTAACTACCGCCCCATAAGCTTAACCAGCCTGGTCTGCAACACTATGGAAAGGATCATTATGGTACCCATACACAGAGACATTGGGGACTTAGACACTTGATCCCACCCGGTTTGGCTTTGTAGAGGGCAGATCCTGCCTTATGAACCTGGTTGACCTTTTCAAATCAGTCACTACAGCCATTGCTGAGGGCACAGCGGTCCATACAGCCTACCTGGACTTGTCTACAGCATTCGACACAATACCGCACTCTGCCATCATAGACATGATTAACAGCTGCCATGTAACTCCATATGTCACATGATGGGTTGCAAGCCAGCTAATGGATAGAAACCCTATAGTCAACCTCACTGGTGCCATGTCAGACTCAGAGCCAGTCACATGTGGTGTCCCACAGGGCTCTGTCCTGGGACTGCTCATGTTCAGCATATCATTCTCAGATGTGGAAGCAGACATGGGAGTGTAGTGGCTGACAATGTTCAAAGATGACTGCATACTAGGCGCCATAGGCAATACACCTGCTGACACATATATCCTACTGACAGGCCTCACAGACACCAACAACTGGTGCCAGAGTCATGGCCTGACACTGCATGCCACGTAATGTATACTCATACCCTTTTGGACGGACAAGGTACCTACATATTATCACATAAACAATAACCCACTGAGTACAGACAAAGTAATTGGAGACCTGGTGACACTGTGCAATGCTGACCTCTCATTTGACACCCACATTGCCAAAGTGGTTGGATGGACTTCCTACCTTGCCCACCTTATCATGAAGGGATTCACATCCACATCAAAAGGGGTCATTGTACCCCTATACTCCTCCCTTATCAGGCCCATGACTGTGTACTATGCCCCATTTGGTATGTACCTCACCTAGCACTTGCAACAGCTAGGGGGACCCCATGAGTACATCACCAGGAGGATCAAGGGTCTGCAGCAACTGTCATATGCTGCCACACTAACGTAACTCATGCTCTATTCCATAGCATACTGCCTACGTAGGGGTGATCTGTGCCTGATGTAGTAGGCCATGTCCAATCTGGTAGTGATGGACATGTTCCACATCATACAATCCAAATCCATCAGAAGTATGACAGCTACAGATTTAAACCTCAGCACAGATATGAATAGGACATACTGTAGGGACAGATCCATCACTAAGAGGCTTTCCATACTGTGGAACAGGATCCCAGTTCATGTTAGGCAGAGACCCTCACTGACACTGTTCATATGCATTCTTGACAAGTTAATGGGAGATCATAGGTTTACAGCAGGGGTCTTCTCTGTGTCACTACTTGACAGAGGCACAGTAAACTAATGCTATTATGTAGGGGGGGTCTTCACGGTGTCACTACTATAAAGAGGCGCAAGTTTCTAAATCTATTCTATACACTGTCTGCAGATAGCCTAGTACTAAACTATGCCACTGTGAAACTATATCTGTCTATGTATTTCTACATCCCTCTCTATCTATGTATACACATATGCATATTTTATATATATATATATATATATATATATATATATATATATATATATATCTACATACATATCTCGATATACATACATATACACATTTTTATATATATATATATATATATATATATATATATATATATATATATATACTCCTTTTTAGTTCCACATATGTATACACACAGTAACATACTGCTGAGCACCCATTACTGTACAACCTACTTGTACATTGCATTACAACCTACATTGCTATGTGCACACAGCTACTGTCACATACATATGTATGTGGAGCCTTCAGTGACAGTTTCAGTATGTCCTCGTCCCCATGCACATCCTCATATACATAGATACAGACCAATAACACATCTGGAGGGTTCACAGTATGTACAGTATTATAGTAGTACTTTACATTACCTGTGTTTGTTGCAGCTGTTTGTGTAGGCTTGCAGTTGCTTGGCCTGCTGTCAGCCTCTTTGCTTTGTTGTTTCAGGTTTTGTTTTCTTTCTCTTTCTGTCTTTCTGTCTCTCTCTACCTCCAGTGGGTGCAATGACAGTATTGCATGTGTGGACTGGGAGTACAGGATGCTTTTGTAGGTATCTGCACATGTCCATGTGATGGCCTCTGCACCAATTGTTAGCCAGCATTTACTAATTGCATGCAGCCTGTTGTGTAGTGATTGCAGTTCTCACTGTGATTACAGGCCTGTGCTATAAAAAGGTCTGTTAGGTAGGCGTAGCCCTTTCAGATTATCAGGGTGGGGACCATGCTGGTTTGCTGTGGACACTGTTCTGTGAGTGTAAGGGTTGGTATGTCTCTCATATTTTAGGCCGTGTTGTAGACACTGCAATGCATGTTGTTCTGTAAGCTGAGTATTCCTTCCTCCAGTGTCCTGTTCTCCGTGTGTATGTAAACTGACACCTACAACCAGTAATACTGTGTATGTGGGTGTGTGTGCTTTCCTGTGGGGATTGTGGTGTAACTGGTATATAGCAGTGGCTCTTGCAATCTGTTGCTATGTCTTCAATATTTGGTCTTTACATTCACTCATTGTATGCCTGCTAGGTGTCTTTCCTGTAATGTGTTGCTATGGCTTTCCTATTTTCCATTTACATTCACAGCTTGTAATGCTTGCTAAATCTGTTTGGCCAGCAATTCCCTATGTGTTTGTTGTGGTAGGGTGTTACTGCATGCAGTATGGTCTGGCCATGGTATGGGCCTTGACACTTACAGGGGTATTTGATCATGCTGCTGAGCAGGCCTCAGATACTCTCTGGTGCATCTTTTATCAGCCTCATGGAATGGTACATAGCTGTGGGTTACTCCAGTGACATATTCAGATACTCTGCAGTTGTGACTGTGGGTTATTTCAAGCATATGTATTAGTACACCATTTGTGCCGTGCAGGTGGTGCATACCTTCAGTCAGTCATAGTTACCATTGCATGTGTAGTTATGTTTTGCTACTGTTAGTACATTTGACAGGGTGTCAGTGGGGCACAGTTGACATTTGTTTTCACATCAGGGACATCCCTGTAACTCAGTCACAGTTGCTATGTCTGAACTCTTAACTATTCAACTATGGCAGTGTTTATCCTGCTCTGAGTATGTGTGTGGCTTGCCAGATGCTACTGTGACATTATTACCTAGTAGCTACCAGCTAGCATGACTGTTTCTCAGCACACAGTACTATTTTACAAATCCACTAGATTTGACAGTAAATATACATGACATGCTTTGTGTACTAGACTTGCTATATTCCCTTTACATTAATTCCTACTATTTTATGATATATTTCTTTCAGCACATTGCTCTTGTATAGCACTCATGGCTTAGTGGTAAGTCATGCAGACTAGTGTTTCCAAGGTCCTGGGCTCGAGACTGAGGGAGGTATTTTATTTTGTTTGTGAGAAAACTACAGGCATTGTCATTCAGAGTGACTAAGGCACTTTTAAGCAGTTGTAACCGGGTTAGCGCTGGTTTGCGCAGAGGTCACGCATGTGCACTGCCGCTTAGCACGCACACCCGCTTACTACTGCTTAAAAGTGCTTACTCTCGCGCACACCCGCGCTGTTTTCTTTGAAAGAAAAGAAAATGGGCAGATAGGAAAGTGGTGAAAAAGGGGTCACAAAGAGGGTAGGACAGTAGGGAAACAAGCTCGAGTTTTGCAGGAGGGATGTAGGAAAGGCCCATAGCTGCCCATTTCTTCGTCAGCAACAGCTGTGCATATGTTTGTAATTTGGTGTGAAATTTGAAACCTTCCACCCCTGAGAGAGGTGTGAGGACAACAATAATACTTGTTGTACAGCCAATTGTAATTGCCAGTTTACATGTCCAGCAGACATGTGTGCAAAATGGGCAGCTATGTATGGGGCATAATTTTTTGTGGGTACAGAGTGCCCTTTTTTTTTTCAGGTGAGAGTGGTATGTCAGGTACAGGAAGTCAGTATAGCTGGGGAGGTAGGTAGGGGAGGTTAACAGACAAGACAAACAAGATGCATACAGGGGCGGTGTATGACACATGTGGGGGGGTTACACAATTGACGGGGACGGATGTTTGGATATCTCGAGCCCATGAGCCCACAGATGGCAACAGTGGAACTGAGATCCCCACCCATGGGCAGTTGCCACTGTGCCTTCACTGCCCAGGACGGGCTATGCTTGGGGCTGTGTAGGCTGGGCAGCAGGCATGCCTGTGAGTTGTGCCACCTGTGCCTCAAGCTGGCATAGGGGCCCAAGCACAGCATGCCGGATCTCCCTTCGCACCACAGTCCGGACACTATGGAGGGTGAGTGGATGTTCTCCTCCGGCCATGCTTGCAGAGGGGGGACGAGCCCCATCCCCTGCAGCGCTTCCACCCACAGGTGGCACAGGGCCACCGGAGAAGTGTCCTGCCTGGGCACTACTGCCAGGTGCACTCGCCAGCTGAGGTGGGAGAGGTGGGTCTGCTGGAACCCGCCTTCCCTGTCTTCCTATGTTTTGCATTATGTTATGACAGTTTGGCTTAGTAACATACAATACCATTCACAATTAGTTGTAACAGCATGCATTAGTATTCCCATTAACCAAACACCCATAAATTCAAGCCATTGAACAGCAAGCATAACACATGCATAATTTGAACAGCAATACACAATCCAACAACATGCAGGGTTGATTGATGGCAACAGGCCATCAGGTTTGGATGTATGAACAGGGCAGATGCATCAACATACATGCAAATATGTATGAACCAACAGGACAAATGTTCAGGGATGTTAATTGTGAATGCACATACCCATTTCACGTGGAATGGATTATTTGTCGTTATAGGGTAGGGTGAAGAAATATTTCATTAACAACTTCAAATACCTATACATATGCTGTACATTTCTACTAGCTGCAGATATATACACACTACAGGTCTGCCTACAGTTTCCTATGTGATAACTACTTCAGGTTGGTGATAGGAATGTTACTGCTACATCAATATACATTTCATATTTATTCATACACATTCATATCTGACTCTGTTCAGCGACATCATCCTGCTACATTTGCTTTATATAGCTATAGACAACTGTGGATGTTTGTTATTTCAGACAACCATGCTATCTGCATATTGCAGACTGAGAGCAACATATCCAGAGTTTGGGACACACATTCCAGCTTCAGTACTGTTTTCAACACATGTTGGTGTTTGGTTCTGCCTGTCACATTCATTTCATTCTGTACTGACTGTAGTATATCTTATTCAGGAGTTAGTACTACTTTATTGGTGGATTCATACCTCTTTCTCACACTCTCTCACTTGTTTTATTTTTACAATTCAGGATGGTACTTAATTCTAGGCTTTATTGACATGTTTTACCTTTAGTTTTAACAATCCTTTCCAACAGTCTCACTTATGTCATGTTTCAGAATTTCAACAGGGATATATTTCACACATGTGTTTTACTCAGCTTTGGTAGCTGTACTTTTCAGCCTGCTGCAGGTTATGTACTATTATGTTACAGGTGGGACATCTTTATTTCAGACTTGTTTCATTTTTATGTTTGGATTACAGGCTGCATCACACTTTTGTAATCAAGCAATACTTGCAAACTCTCTTACACTGTTACTTGCACATTTTATTAATTCGTGACTACACTGCACTCTTTTGCTAACTGTCATACTTATATATTTATTTACAGTTACAGGGAGAGAATTACTGACCTACCTGGTGGTGCAACCACACCAGCCTATCGCCATAGGCTCGATGGTTCGCAGAACGGACACCTGCAGCTGAAATATAAATGAAGTAATATTGGAATACACATCTCCATAATATCAGCTAGGCTAATTTCTTACATATATAATTACATGTAACTTACTCAGTAGTGGGGCATTGGGCATTTGCCGGGCCTCCTGGATCCAACGGTTCAGTTGGTCCTGCTTCTGTCTCTTCAGGTCCGCATGGTGGTGACGGACCTGCTCACCAGTCCTTGGTATTCCTGTGGCACTGGTGAGATCATGTGCCAACCGGTCCCATGCCTCAGCCCTATATGCTCCCCACAGGACCTGGCCCTGCATGAGTTGGGCCTCATGATTATGGAAGAGGAGCCAAACCATATATTTGGACTCCTCAATGCCCCACCTCTGTGCTCAGAAGCAACTATCCTCTCCTACACCTGACATCCTGGCTGCAAGTCAGTTCCACAGTCGGTTATGCTGTGTATTCCCACCTATGGGGCTTATATATGCCGTTTTTCCCACACTTATCTATGATTGGCCATTTTGGAATTGTATCAGCTTCACAAAACTTGCTTTGTCATGCTCCTCTTTCTATTCATTTCTATATATATGCTATTACTGCATTTCTAAGTGCAACTGCCATGGCTTAGTGGTTCAGTACTTTGACTATGGTGCATGGTATCCTGGGTTCGAACCTGGCCATTGCTTTTTATATTTTATGACTGTCTACACAGGCTAGGAGGTGTGTCTGTGTAAAGGCAGTTTTGATACAGCTTGCTCAACGTTGCCCGTTGGTTAGCTTGTTGGTGCGGTGCACAGCTCCGCGCAAACAGATCACGCTGGTTTACACGTGGTTTGGCTGTCAGCACGCATATTATGCTCAACTCAGCTACAGGCACACAGTTTCAGCATGTTAAAATGCTGCTCAACCCCGGGCACTCATTTTACACCTATTAAACCACTGCTCACCTACGGGCACTCATTTTACACCTGTTGTAACACTGCTCACCTACGGGCACTCATTTTACACCTGTTAAAACACTGTTCACCTACAAGCAGATATCCTCAACTTGTTAGACTGTAGCTCAGCTATAGGCACATCTGCCATTTTTTTATTTTTTTTTACCTCACATTTCTTCAAAATGCATGGCCCATTCCATTACATTTTACAGAAAATATAATTTTATATATGTACATATATGTCAGGGACTTGTTTCGTGCTTATTTCACTAAAAATAAAAATTGATGTTGTGGGGGCTCAAACCACGACTGCCTTCTCTTCAGCCGACATTTCTACCACTACACTATTGCTTCTTGGCTTACTTTGCATATTTAGTTCTTATATGCTTTTCCACTGACTGCTAACTGTGGCTAAGCGCCGGGCACACCTGCGCAAATGAGCGCACTCACGGGCAAACATCTTTATAACTTATAAAAAAAAATCTAAGATGTTCATTTATACATTTTATGTTCATAGTCTGTGGGGGCATGTGTTGTGTTGTGTTTATTCACATTTACATGGACTCTGTCATGGGGTTTACTTTCGGGACTTTTACTCTTCTGGGGGCATGTCCGTTTGCAGGGCTCGCCCTACAGACATGCCCCCTACTGTCTTACACGGACTGTGTTAGCCTTAGGTGTGATTCAGCATGCCCTCATGCATATGCATGACATGCTGATGTCACACCGTTTAACTGCAGCCTCCGTGTAAGCCTTGTAACTCTTACACGGAGGCTTCATGAATCCTGCCCAAATTGAAAGTATTCTTGTTAAGACTGCAGTGAATTTTGTAACAGCCTGTCACCTCAAACTCTGCACTGAGGAATTTTCTGTAGCTGCTTTGTCAGTAAATTAAGAGACTTCTCATGTAGCAGTACAAACAAGAAGACAGGATCTTAAGAAGAATTAAAAATATTTAGAGTCCTGAATTGTATTTATTTTGTGACCTGAATAACTTAATGCTTCATGTCTATGTCTTTTGACTGCTCCTGTAAAGATTCTAAGATTCTTTGTTTCTTTTTACCTATAAAGGTAAGGCCTGCTACTGTCTTACTTGACAAATAAAGGCAAATGTGTAAAATCTGTTGGAGAAATAAGACTGTCCAGAAGCTATCTCTGCACTAGAAAATATGTTATCTAGGACAAACATTGAACATACAACAGACATTTGGAAGGTGTAACAGACAAAAATATAAAGTATAGAAAAAAACAATAAAGGCTCTGTTTCAAACTACTGTTGCCATGCAGCAGAAAACATTGCCTATAGGACAATGTCGCAGCTCAACAAAAAACTAATGGACAGCAAATGAGACTAGCAGGGCCTTGCAAGCTTTACTCACACAATGTGAGGAGTTCCATGTGTCCCGACAGACATAATAAAGGGATGTGGATATGTTAATAACGAATGATGAAAAGCGACATTAATACATCACAGCCCTTCAAGAGGCTGAAGGAAGATGTCCCAGTCAATAAGCTGATAGCCAGACTCGGTCACAAGTCAATTATTTTGTGTAGAAAATGAATCCCACTGACAATGCTCAGGCATTCTGGATAATCTTTGAGTGAATGTCAGAGCACAAAAGCCAATTTACCAGTGAATGGTCAAAAATAATGGCACCTTTTTTGATCTGTAAAACCCAGAAGGCATCCTGCTATATAAAACAAGGAAATGCAAGCAACTATATGGAGGGAAAAAATTAAATTGTAGCCTTTACAAAACTTACTGCAGCTGTTGGGCTAAATGATTCCAGTTGTGGACCTGTTGTAAAACTAGAAAGGGCACACATACCTGTCTTCACATATCTGGCCATCCAAAAATGTCTATAACGAGAGAAACAACCAACCACAGTGAAGAGCAGATTAACCTAGTTAACAGGTATGGGGTGACGGGCAAATTATCACCAAGTCACGTGACAGATTCAGCCAGGCACCTACATCGAGAAAATCTGTAAGGCTATTCTGTGGGGAAAAGATGGAGAAGAAAAGTTGCCTATTAAAAGATGCAGTTGAAAGGAAGTGAGGAATGGAAATATGGCTTGAAACAAACTGGGCAGAGTGAAATGTATTAAACTTCATCAGCCTGTAAAGATAGCCAAACACGTCCATCAGCAATTAAACCAATGCATGGTTTGTTATCTGCAATCCTGTAAATAATTATAGATGTGCTGTGTGGATGGAGCATAAGTCTCTGAAAGCATTACTTGATTTAGAGTATGGTAACCCTAGTAAAAGAAGATTTGTTTTCTAACACCAAAATAAACTTAGTAATGAATTAAATATACACACAATGACACAAGATATTACTCTAATGGCAAAGTAGAACTTTCTACTTTAGTTAATTTAGTAAATCACTGAGCAGGGGTAATGCCTGACCTGACCCAGAATAAAGTACTGGGAAGACACTTTCCACAGATTTTAGATATATAGTCATGAATACAAAAAAAAGACAGGATAAAGGCCAGGCGATCACAGGAGAAGGGGAGGCTAGTAAAAAAAATATATTCTGAAAACATTCACGTGCATGGTAGTCCAGGAAGCACAATGCCTGATCTAGTGGACAAGGATACCAATCCCAGAGAAGCCAGGAAAATATACACTGGAGAAAGTGAGGAGCTGAAACACTTAAATATAAGTAGGTTTAGTTTTAAAAAGGCGCAAAGAAATCTTGAAAGTTCAAAGATACACCCTGTATATACAAAGTCAAAAAAGTTAAGCAACTTAAAGCAACTTAGGCCTTCTGTATGCCATTCTCAAACTGGCGGGCTGGTGTAACACTTCACTAAGGCCTTATAAACATGTTGAGTAGTGTAGTAGTGTCCCTCATCTCCTTGTACATAGAAGATGAAGCAGGTGGGGTAGTTTATTTAAGATGCTTTATTACATAGAAACACATCAGGATGGATAAGCATCATTACATATAAACAAACTGATTAACAGACAGAGCTTCCATACATACATGCTTACATCTGAACAGCTTATTACAAAATGGCAGTCAAGCTTGCACATGCTCGGTATTTATACACTTGTGCACGCCCTTGGATAGTTTCTTAAAGAGACATACACACATTGGTCTACATCCTCCCTCTTAAAAAAGGTTGCCCTTATCAAAATAACATTATAGATAAACATGCATCAATTTAGACATTTAGAAACAGAATGTTCATGTCCAAATGTATCTGGAACATGGTCTGGAAATACGACCAAATCTCGTAACATAACAATCAGGACTGGGTTTAGCAACAGGGTTAGTCTTTGGTGAACAGCTCATATCAGGAACTTCAGGATTCTTTAAAGGAACAGGGATACTCTCTGGAACTGGAACTGGAATACTGGACATCTAACTCTGAGATAAACAGTCTTTCTCACAGGCTAGGTGCTGTGGTATAGGCTCAGACATCGGTATCAAATGCTTCCAATTCTGCCTAAAAATTGCTCCTTGTGATTTCACAATGCACGGTCTCAGCTCTGGGCAGATGTTCTTCACAACTCCAATCCAATCACAACCTTTGGACATTTGCATCCTTACCACTTCTCCTTCTTGTAAAGGACTGAACAGTTTTCTGGAATTATTGTAATAGGACTTCTGGGTTAAATGCATCTTCAACAGACTGGCTTTCAATGGCCTGTTTTTCTTGACACATGGGACCAGCAATTGAATACTGACTGGTAATGTGGTTCTGGTTTGTCTTAACAGAAGTCTCTGAGCAGATGAACCAAGATGTTTAACACAAGGAATATTCCCTAGATTAAGGAGATTCAGGAAAATGTCACTATTGTCTCATTTCAACTTCTCTAGCAACTGCTTTGCACTTTGAGCTGCATGTTCTGCCAAACCATTTGACTGCGGGTACTCTGGTCTACTCGTGACATGACTAAAGTCCCACTCTTCAGCAAATCTTTTGAACTGTTGCTTGTAAACTACGTGCCATTGTCAGTAATAATTTTGTGTGGACTACCACATACTGCAAACTGATGCTTCAACTTGGTAATGACAGTACTATATGCTAGATTGGGAAGTAGGTCAATAGAAACCACTTGGAGTAAGAGTTTACTAACACCAAGTAATGTTGAACATTCCACTCGAAAATGTCTGTAGCTAATGTCAACCAAGGTAGTTCCAGAATCTGGTTCAGCTGAAGTGTTTTTTTCTGTTGATGTGGTGTTGTACTATTACATACTGAACAAGATGAAAGTACTCTCTCAAGGTCTTGTGACATAGAAAGCCAAAATACTAGTCATTTTGCCCTTCTTTGATAGAGTCTGCTCCTGAGTGACCTTGATGTAAACTAGTAATGTACTCATGTTGCAAAGACTTGAGAACAATAACTTTAGGACCTTACATGACGATACCATTGTCTGATAAAATCTCATCTCTGTATGGAAAATAAGGTTGCACTTCTTGAGCTAAACTAAATTACTTTGATGGCCATCCTTTTCTTAGGAAGTAGTTGAGCTTCTGTGAAACTGAATCTGCAGCTGTGTGATCTCTCAGCTCATCAAAACATGTGGAAGAAAATTTCTCACTTCCATGACTTCAAAATCAAATTTCTCATTCTCATGCTGTTCTGTGGTACTTATGGGTGATCTGCATAACGTGTCAGCAAGATAAAGAAGTTTGCCTTTCTTGTAGACAAGATTGAAATGATACTTCTTCAATCCCAACATCTTGGGTTGCAATCTGGCTGGGTTTGTGTACATAGGCTTTCTTAAAATAGTGACTACTGGGTGTCCAAATTGATGACAAGCTCAAATTCAACTCCCATCTGCTACTAAATATAAAGAAAACTCATCAAAAATTGGGCATGCTCTACCGTCACAATCGGTTCCTCACCTCAACTACCAAAATTACTCTCTCTACCACATTTCTCCTTCCCTCCCTTCTCTATGGTGCCCCTCTTCTAACAAACCTACAATCTTCTCTGAAAACCAAACTGTCCTCTTGTTACAATAAAATAGCCAGATTCACCACCAGTAACAAATCATCCACCCATCACTGTGAACCTCTCCATAAACTCAACTGGCTAGAGCTTCCCAACTCCCTCTCCTACACTCAGCTCACCGATGCACATAAACTCATTTTCCAGCCATCTCTCTGTCCCTCTCTCTCATCTACCTTCAAAATGCAAACAACTCAAAGACTTCTAAGATCTAATAATCAAAACCTCATAGAAGTTTACAGACCCCTACACCCTTCAGGACAAAACCTCCTGTCCTTCTCACTAGCACGCCTATGGAACTCCCTTCCCCCCTGCATTTGAACCATTACCAACCTACCATCCTTTAAAAAATCCCTACACTCTCATGTAAAATCCTCTTGGGAATGCTCCTGTACACACCCCTCATAACCTACTCGCTACTCCCAACACTTCTCCTCTTTTCCTTTTTCTCAAAACCTAACCTGCAAATTCATGCTGGCTTCTAGCATACAACTCCTTATTTGTACCCTGCAATCTTACAATGTTTTTCTTTAATTTCTCATGTAAACTATGTGTGCAACATAACCTTTGTATAATCTGTATGTGGACTATAATCTTTGTATAATCTGTATGTGGACTATAATCTTTGTATTTTCTCTATGTGGAGCTTTTCTCCCCAGGACTCCATTGAAAACGGGTTCTTTAGGCCCATTGGACTATCCTGGTTAAACAACTGCAAATAAATAAATAAATAAAATCTGAACAGTGCAAAATATTTCATTCTTGGCCCATAATCTGACTGCATTGATTATCTCACTAAACACTGATACACCATCAACATAAAAAGAATGAGACTCTGGGTCATGACTTTCTAATTGATCAACTTATTTTTTGAAATGTTACTTTTAATTTACAAAATCTTTTAAAATTATTCCATTTATTACATTTGAGTCGTAGGTGGATTGGACACTCTAAATTGGCCCTAGGTCTGAGTGTGTGCATGTCTGTGCCTTCTGTGGAAGGTTGGGTGCCGGGCTGGCAACTCAACACTGTAAAACTCCACTGCCAATCATGAGCAGACAGGTGATCCGCTGTGGCGACCCCTAACCGAAAAGCCGAAAGAAGAAGATTATATTTGAGTCATTGCTGACCAAAAGCTAAACACTTCTCTCTTTTAGATTCATGACTTCCACCACAATTACAACAGTTGGCAATGACTAGGTTGGGGACCATGCTTTAAGTATGCTGACTCACTCTTATATTTCACTGAGACTGTGCAATCTCTGGAACTTGCTGGAAAACTCTGGGGTTTACCAGTAAGCCCTGCAGAGGCTACAGTTACTGTCATGTGCCTGGGCCTGTTTCTTTTAACCATGTGCTGTATACTATCATCATGAGCTCTAGAAGTTACTGGAAAAGTGCCTTTCTCATTTCTAAGTATATTTGTATGCTTTTCTGTGAGCTCATATATCTGACAAAGCTCAATGGTCTTATTCAAAGGTAAATCGCTGTCACAAAGTAAAATTTTTCTCACAGCATCATCTCTAATACCACACAAGTCTGTCCTTTATTAACTCATCTCTTAAATCGCCAAATCTGCATGTTTTAGCTTTGTTACTCAGGTCAGTTATATATGCTGAAAAAGGTTCACCTGGCTTTTGATCCCTTGTGTAAAATAAGTGACTCTCCATTGTAATGTAGATCTTGGGGTTACACATTTCTCTAAATTTATGTTTTAAGCACTCAAGGTTCTCCCTTGACTCAGCCTATACAATGATATGACAGTTTTCTCCCTTTCAAGCATAGACAGTAGGTGCACACACAAATGAACATTCCCTTTCAATAGCTTCTGACTCAGCTAAATTAAGTAGAATAAATGCCGTTGTATGGTCATCTTTATCAGAAAATGCAACCAGTATGAAAATGGCGTGTACTCTTGCTCAAACACTCTCCAGGTCTCAGCAGTATTATTGCCAAACACTAGTGGATCTGGTTTTCGAAATCCTTCAGCCATGCCAACAAAGTATGTGCCCAAACGCATTGAAAATATGGTCCCTTTTTGGAATTACATATAAACAAACTGTTCTGTGACACATAATAACATTCAAATGCACAATCAACCCTTTGAATTACTGTACTTTGCAAAATATGCTCTGAAATGGCAGTATTCTGTGAAATAACATTACTGTAACACTGCACAAACATGCAGACACTTCATACACTCCTGATAACGTGGATAGCCTCAGTTAATATAAAAAATACAAGCTTAGTGAAAATGCAGTTGTTTCACTTTATTTTATTTGTTTTATGCAATTCGGACTTTATTTGAAACATTTTCCATAGTAATTTGAATAACTCTAGCAATACTGGACATTTCAACTTATTCTAATATCGTTTAAAGTGGTCTGTATGCCTCATTTCATATATTGCGAATAAGAAATGGTCTGAGCAAGTTTAACATTAGAAATTTGTTTCTGACCTGTTTTGTAAATTATACATATAGCAAGGACAGTCCACTCTTGTATATTCCACCAACCATAGCTAGATGTCTCTTGAAGTCAAAGTAGAGAAACTGGAGTTCTTTCTGGCCGTTAGATATGCTGCTTCTAACACCATGTCACTTGTTACCTTATACATTGAAGATGAAGTAGGTGCGATAGTTAATTTAGGTCTATATTATATATTCGAAGTTTCAAAACTTTGAATCCCATATGTTCGACAACATATAATCAAAGTTTGAAACTTCGAATATATAATAAAAAAAAAAACCCTTACCTTAACAATGCAGGTAGGGGGACAAGCCCCCCTGCACCCCACACACACACCCTACTTAAATATACCAACTCTGAGATAGCACTTCAGTGCAGAAAAGGGAAATTCTCTCATTCTGCACTTCGAACGTTTGAAATTTCAATCATATGGTGTCGACCATATGCCGTCTGCGGTGGTGGTGCTGCGGTAGCGTTGTCGCCTCACAGTAAGACGTTGTCCTTTTTGATTCTCAGATAGAGCATCTTCTGTGTGGAGACATGCGTGAATGGGCATACTTTCGTTGAAAGTTGTGCGTCAGAGCTGGCAACTCAGCACGTAAAAATCTACTGCCTATCATTAGCGGACTGGAGTTCAGCTGTGGCGGCCTCTAACCGGGAAAAGCCAAAAGACACAACAAGGTGTCGACCATATGCCATTCGAAATTTCAAGCATTCATGGTTCTAATAGGAACCCGTTCATTTAAGATGCTTTATTACATAGAAACACATCAGGATGGATAGCAGATCAATAAACATAAATGAACTGATTGACAGACAGAGCTTACACACATGCATGCTTACATCGCAATGATTTACTACAAAATGGCAGTTAGACTTACATATGCTCAGTATTTATACACTTATGCAAGCCCTTGGATAGCTTCTTAAAGAGACATACACACATTGATCTACGAGTAGGAAAACTGATGTGAAAAAGTTGGGGAGTATACTCCCCAGTTTAATGCTAGCTACCAGGGAGGTGCCCCAGTTCTCCACTGAATTTATTCACTTTGGACTCCTATATGCAAAACATCTTTGATGCATATTAGTTGTAGCTAAAGAAACATGAGAGTAATAAATCATTACTTTCCAGAATATTCTTGGGCATGTGTCTGACATAGAAAAAGGGAAGGTGGCCATACAACCCATTGTGAGTGAGCATAAAGCATGAGGCCAGTGGGCACAGAGACATAGTTATAATAAAAACACCAGGGTTATGACATTCTGTCCAGCAGATAAGGTGCTAACCCTTGAGTCTAATGTGAAAAAACATCAAATTTCTGGTCAATGAACAAGGGCCCTGTGATATAATTGAAAGTGTAAAAGAAGTAAATTATAAAGTAAGGCAACCTGAAAATCAAACACCTGAACAAACATACCCTGTAAATATACTGATGCCACAGAAAGACCAGCAGGTGATGACAGAATGCATGACCCTGGCTAGCCCTTAGACCCAGGGCAATAACCCAGAGGTCCAGGAAGACAGTACCTTATCGGTTTTGTAAAGAAGACTATGACAGAATGTGTACAATATTTTTTAGTTGTTCTGTACAGAACCATTTTCTAGCAAAATGACAGAATTATATTACCAGCAAAAAGGTAAGAGTACAATTGTATAGAACCCTAAATACCCAGACGGAAGCTACCAGCTAAGATATACAAAACATGTTAAAATAAGGTCTACTGAAGAATCTCGAGAAACATGATAAGGCCCAGTGTTATTAGCATTAAAGCTAGATAGCACCATACAATTCTGCAATGATTTTTACAGACTTAGCAAAGTCTTTAAGTTCAATGTCTTCCCAAATTACTGGGCAGAGGAACCACAGCTGAAGGATTGAGGAAGGCTTGTTATCATTTCACCCTGACCTTAAGAAGGCATTGTAGTAAATTTCCCTGACTGAGCAAGCTAAGAAAATTGACTTTTTCTACATCAGATGGCCTGTTTCACTGTAGGGTTCTTCCATTGGCCTTCATTTCAGCATATGATAGATAAATATCTTCCAGTCCCATGCCCTTTAAGTTGTCCTACTTAGATGATGTTATAATTTTTAAGAAAGGCTGGAAAGGTCCTCTACCAACGTTTCTGGTTGTCTTAGATTCTCTTAGAGCAGCAGGGATAGCAGCAACCTTTCAAAGAATAAACTGGATATAGAAAAGGCAAAATATTTCTGCTTTTCATTGGTGGAGGGGTAAGGAAACCATAAGTAGAAGGTAATATTTTATATACCGATATGATGTTTGGCTTTAGTCAAACCTGTACTTCAAATATGCATTAAGCACCTCACATATATTCATAAAGGCATTTTAATTTTTTACTAAACACCTGTTTTCATAGATAACCTGGGGAAAATGCACAGACCTTCAGTTATTTGTCAGTGTGACCAAAACTACCCTTTTAGTTGACCCTAGGTGCATTTGGGATATATCTGGGTGAGGATTATTTTGACCCTGTCTCCCATTAATGACCTAATTTTAGTACTTAAGTCCAAAGTTCCCTTTTTAAAAAAAATATTGTACCATCTGGCCTGGGTTATGAAAGAAATGTGTCTTTGGACTAGTTAATTTACTAAGTCTATAAATAAGGTACAATCCAAATGGATTGTTCTTCCAAAAGAAATGCTCATGAGAGGAGACAGGTAGACATCTGATACAGCAGTGAATGACACTCAGAAGTGTAATCATTTAACTGCAATTGATGTAAATTGCCTAGTCAGATTGAGTTTGGGAGTCCTCCTTCTGAGGTACAGCAGTCTTGGATTTTGGGTATATAAATAGCAGGAATATAAGAAGTAGGATATCTAAAAAACACTTTAAAGCACCAGGTCAGTTTTCAGTTTGGATTTCAGATGTTTGGTCACCATTTTGTGATAACACTTTACAGAGTTAATCAATCATTGCTGCATCTAACTTCTGTCATGGAACTGAATACCAGTGACATTATAAAAAGAAGCAGGATGGGGGTGACATCATACTAAGATAAGTTGCAATTAGTGACATCATACTAAGATACGTTGTACTTAGTGTGCTTAAGTTGCTGTAGTTCATAACAGAGGAATGTGTCAAAGGTGGTAGTTAGAAAAGGTGATGTGATTGCAGTTCTTATTCTATGAAGCATAGAGTGGGACACAAATTACTCATAAACAAAGGGTACTTCTGTCTTCCAAATGACCCATATTTAGTTAGCAACCTGGCCGATTGACTGGGAGAGGCAGAAAATAGTAACAGATGTTGTCATATTTTATGCCATATGAAGGTGTGCTGCCTTATACAGAAGAAGTTCAAACCCCACATATGCTGAGGTCTAACTTTAGCTAAGAAACTTACGAAAGACAGGGCCTCCCTTAAACTCACCCAGGAGTACAGCCAAATCAGAAACTCATCACTACCTGCATATATGTCTCAGGGATTATAAAGTCCAATTGAAAAACTTTTCATCCTTGTTTAAATGCCAAGTAAAATAAAGTACAACCGTGTTTCCTTCTCTGGATCTTTTAGCAGCCCAGTCACAACAGCTGTCACTGAAGCATCAGTCCAAGTGAGTCTCGGATTTCTTCCTTAGATTTCACGATAAAGTACAATACATCATGCCAGTTCCCTGCAATTTCTGTGACCATTCAAGAGGTCATCATAGAGCCTGAATAAGTAAAAGTTTTTTCTCTAAGAGAAAGAACTGTAAATTCAGAATGGCTTGATAGATTTCTATCAACAGCGGGTAATTATAGGAAGTCAGAATCTACAGACTCTGGATTATGTGTTATCTTTCATTATTCCGTATTAATTCTGTCCTTGTCTGTCTTGCATTGACCTCCTTCAGGCTTGAGAGAACTTCTGAATATTAGTTGTTGCCTAGCAGACTGCATCCCCAGTACTTACCTATTAATATCATCACAGTCAGACTCTGGAATATAATTTGTCCTTCATTCTCCTAGTTCCATATACAAGATTCCACATGGGAAGGCCACAATGGACTCTTGGAAATATCCGCAAGTCACCATTACATAGCCTAGAAATAATAATTCTCCTCACTTGGTCTATAATGAAGCAATTTCTATTGTGGAAAGATCTAAATAACTTAATGAATGTAAATTCAGTTCTTCTTTCAGTAGTTAGTCAGGAACTGATAACCATCTCTTAGGATGGTACTTGTGGAAGCTCTTTTCAACAATTATGCAATTCAGTGCAACCTAACATGCTGTAATGACTTACTAATGAAAGAACTCTTATCATCATGTTTTTAATTTTCAAATTAATCATCTGACCCAAAGCACTGAATTGCAAGACTTCTCAAAACAAGACATACTCAATCTCAATTCTCAAGACATACACAATCATCCTGAGACATATCAAAGAATTATGTTCCAGATACCTACATAATACTAAATGTGACAGATATAAAGATCTGTGAATCCCTATGGGAAATAATGCTAGCCAGAAGAAAAATGTTATCCAACAAATACAAAATGATAAATGGGATTAAACATCAAAACAATCTGTTGTTGTTGTTTGTCTTTCGGCTTTTCCCGGTAAGGGGTCACCACCGTGGAACTCCGGTCCATTAATGATTGGCAGCAGATTTTTACGAACCACTGAGCTGCCAGCTCGGCACCCAACCTTCAACGAAGGCACGCCCATTTACGCATGCATGTCTTTCGAACACTACCCAACTGCGGGGAGGACATGCAGACTCCACACAGAAGGCACTCCCAAGCCCAGCCGAGAATCGAATGGGAGAACCTCTTGCTGTGAGGTAACAACGCTACCGCCGTACCACCATGGCATATAAACATCAAAACAATCTACTCTTCTCAAAATACTGGCTCAAAACAAACCCACCCATCACTAAACAACAGATGAGCCATGCTATGGAATTAACCTCTAAGGCAATACCACTAAAAAAATAGCATACAGACAACTTATGATTTACAACAATGCATACTATACCCCTACAATACTTCATATATTTAACACATCCAACTCACCAAACTGCACACACTGTAAGATGCAAGACGTAGATCTAATACATGTGTTTTGGAGCTGCAAATGTATGTACAAACTTTGGAACTCCCTAAAGAGCCAACTACAACCAGATAGGCTATGAAAACGCAACACAGAAATGGAATGGGAATTTACACTTCTTCATAATCCCCCACAAATATACCCAAAGATCAAACCAACACACTTCTAACACTATTTTCACTGATGAAACTCTGCATAGCATCCAGATGGCTGGATCGCCTGACCATTACATGGGGAGAATTCAAGAAGATGGCCATTAAACACCTGTTAGCTCATAAACTGTTAATTGATGTAAGAATTAAGAATGATAGACAATTAGAAATGTGGGAGCAGGTCTTTAACACAATTCTAACTTAAGATAACTCAAAAGACTCACTGACATTGTCAAAAGAATATAGAACTACATACTCTACCCCACATCTAGCTAAACTCGTACAAGATTTTATAATAATGTAAGTGATTAATATGAAACTTATGTATTAATCGAATGGCACTTTTGTACATTGTGTAAATAGTTTGTTTGTACATTTTGAATAAGCATTATATACCTTTAATTTACAAACCAATATATATAGTTATCAGATGTTTTGTGTTGTATTAAAAGAAAATATAGATTTTTGGGAAAAAATTGTATGCCAGTATACCACTGCCTGACCTCAAAGAAGCTTAAAGGTCTCCTAATAAACCTGCCATATAAGTCTAAAAAAAATAATAATCTTCTGACCCAAATCACTGAATTGCAAGACTTCTCATTTAAAATAAATAAATACATAAATGAATAAATAAAGGCATAGCTGTCAAACAACAGTGAATTCTCTTCTCTTAAAGATGCTGATTAAGTCACCACTTATTTTCTGTGCATTACTATTTACTCTCTACAATTACTCAAATACTGCTAGCCTGATTATTTTGCTCAAATGTTATTCATATAACGAAATTGCTATATTTGTTTTCTACATAATCATTTCTGTCATAATGTCATTTTTGACTACTGCTCAGCTATTTCTGTTACATTTTTGTATATATGATGTGTTGTCAGTTGATTTGGGTAGTAGCTGAAAAGGGTCTTTTACCAGCCTACAAACCCAGTTAGCATGAGTCAGATAAATAAATAAATGAATGAATGAATAAATAAATAAATAATAAAATAGTCCCAAAAGGAATGATAACTTTACACTGAAATGAAATAAATCAAAGGCAAGTAAAGAGTCTTAGCAGCTTTTCAAGGTGTCGCCCTCCTATGTAATATTCACATACAAAAAAATGCTACAGTTACATGCTACACCAGCAAATAAGCGGTATCCAGACCAACACAGCAAAGAAACTCTTCCAGTCTGTCACTGAACTTGTGCATCTCCATCTCTGTGGTACATCTGCCCGACTTACACAACTGACTGAGAGACTCTGTCAGCAAACACATAAATCTAGGTTATGAGAAGAAAATAGAACCATAGACTTTAATGACATTGTTTAGATGTCCAGCATGCCAGAACTGGACCTCTTTGTCAGATTCAAACCTTCTACTTCTTGATACATACCATTCAAAATGGACGGTACATGAATTTTTTTTTTTTATTCACATGAGCTCAAATCCTAATTTATGCATCCCTTCCATGTTCTCTGATTTAGAACATGCTATTAAAAGAGAAGATGATGTCAACCTCACGGTCACAACTCTTTCTTGGCCAAGACAGCCACGTTCCTCTGTGTTTATGAGACTAGTCACTGTTCTTCCTCCATGGCCCTTTATGCTACATGCATCCTTACTAACTCAGCGGTAGGGTAGAATGTTACATCCTGCTACATACAAAATTACTAACTCAGCAGTAGGGCAGAATATTACATCCTGCTACATACATCCTTACTAACTCAGCTGCAGGGCAGAATATTACATCCTACTACATACATCCTTACTAACTCAGCGGTAGGGCAGAATATTACATCCTGCTACATACATCCTTACTAACTCAGCGGTAGGGCAGAATATTACATCCTACTACATACATCCTTACTAACTCAGCGGTAGGGCAGAATATTACATCCTACTACATACATCCTTACTAACTCAGTGGTAGGGCAGAATATTACATCCTGCTACATACATCCTTGCTAACTCAGCTGCAGGGCAGAATATTACATCCTACTACACACATCCTTACTAACTCAGTGGTAGGGCAGAATATTACATCCTACTACATACATCCTTACTAACTCAGTGGTAGGGCAGAATGTTACATCCTGCTACATACATCCTTACAAACTCAGCTGCAGGACAGAATAGTGTATCCTGCTACATACATCCTTACTAACTCAGCGGTAGGGTAGAATGTTACATCCTACTACATACATCCCTACTAACTCAGTGGTAGGGTAGAATGTTACATCCTGCTACATACATCCTTACTAACTCAGCGCTAGGGCAGAATATTACATCCTGCTACATACATCCTTACTAACTCAGTGGTAGGGCAGAATATTACATCCTGCTACATACATCCTTACTAACTCAGCGGTAGGGCAGAATATTACATCCTGCTACATACATCCTTACTAACTCAGCGCTAGGGCAGAATATTACATCCTGCTACATACATCCTTACTAACTCAGCAGTAGGGCAGAATATTACATCCTACTACATACATCCTTACTAACTCAGCGCTAGGGCAGAATATTACATCCTGCTACATACATCCTTACTAACTCAGCGGTAGGGCAGAATATTACATCCTGCTACATACATCCTTACTAACTCAGTGGTAGGGCAGAATATTACATCCTGCTACATACATCCTTACTAACTCAGCGGTAGGGCAGAATATTACATCCTGCTACATACATCCTTACTAACTCAGCGGTAGGGCAGAATATTACATCCTGCTACATACATCCTTACTAACTCAGCGGTAGGGCAGAATATTACATCCTGCTACATACATCCTTACTAACTCAGCGGTAGGGCAGAATATTACATCCTGCTACATACATCCTTACTAACTCAGCAGTAGGGCAGAATATTACATCCTGCTACATACATCCTTACAAACTCAGCTGCAGGACAGAATAGTGCATCCTGCTACATAAGTTCTTACTAACTCAGTGCTAGGGCAGAATGTTACATTCTGCTACACAAGTCGGCAGAATGTTACATCCTGCTACAGAAGTCCTTACTAACTCTGCGATTTTGAAGACTGTTACATCCTGCTACATAAGTCCTTACTAACTCTGTGATAGAGTAAATTGTTTCATCCCACTACACAAATACTTACTGACTCAGCAGTAGGGCAGAATGTTACATTCTGATACACACATCCTTACTAATTCAGTTTTAGGGCAGAATGTTACATCCTGCTACATAAGTTGGCAGAATGGTGCATCCCGCTACACAAGTATTTACTAACTCAGTGGTAGGGCAGAATGGTACATCCCACTGCACAAGTCTTTTTTTTTTTAATTCAATGGCATTGCAGAATGTTAATCTTGCTACATGAGTCGTTACTAACTCACTGGCAGGGCAGAATGTTATATCCCTCTACATAAGTCCTTACTAACTCAGCAGTAGGACAGAATGCTACATCCCATGACACAAGTCTTTACTAACTCTGCTACACAAGTCCTGACTAACTCAGCAGTAAGACAGAATGTTACATCCTGCTACATACATCCTTACTAACTCAGTGGTAGGGCAGAATGCTACATTCTGCTATATAAGTCCTTACTAACTCAGAGGTATGGCAACATTTTACATCCTGCTACAAATGTCCTTACTAACTCAGTGGTAGGGCAGAATGTTACATCCCACTAAACAAGTTCTTACTAATTACGTGTCAGGGCAGAAAATTATATCCTGCAATACAAGTTCTTAGTAACTCAGCTACAGAACAGCATGGCACATCCCAGTCTCAAGACATTAAATCATTCAGCATAAAATACAGAATTCTAATTCCTCATATTGTTTCTGTTCCAGTCATGCTGTAAATATCCTAGTTAATGAAGGCAGAAGACATATTATTACAAGGAAGTCTTACCTCTAAAATGGAGATTTGTTTCTTTGACTGCAGTAAAATGACTTCATCTACTCTCCAAAGGGCCCTACAGCATTTAAAACATTTGTTTGGCTCAAACTTTCTAGGGTGGGAAGTTGGCATAATGGTTAAGGCATTCACCTTGCAGATACAAAGTGCAGGGTTTGATTCTCACATGGGGTAGCTGGCTAGGCTTTAAGTGGCCCACAAGGGCAGTTAATCTAGTACAAATATTTCTTTCTTTCATCAAGTCACATGTGCCGGCAGTTTTTCCATAAGTAAAATCTGCTCCTGAGATAACAGAAAAGGCATCAGCTAAGACCTTCCTGAAAGTTGTACTATATTTAAATTTTTCTGAAAGACATTATCTCTTCTTGCTAGGATTTGAACATCATGCTGGAAAAGCCAATTATACCTTCATGAAAATCAAATGACATATGATATTTTAAGTACATATCTTAACAAAAATGTATTCTTCTTCCTGCAAACTTGTGTGAGTATGGGGGGTATTTCAGAGTTAGACAGTGTCATGTGCAAGTCACCATATACAGTCATTCATAACCGAATAATGCCTCCAGTGTCTAATTTCTCCTCTATACCTAAAGTGGCATCTGCAGAATCTCTCAGCCAATTTATTCAAGCCTCATTTTTTAATTCAAACTACCAGAATGAAGGGGAGCATCTTGGATGCATGGTGGTTCTGCAGAGGCAATCAAGATAGTGAACCAGAGGAAGGCACTTTTTTTAAGAAAGGAAAAGAAGGCTTCCTTATAACTAAACAAACCTTGTGAAAGTTGCTGGTCCACTGTGATTCCTTTTGCTGTGGTAACTGCAGTAAACCTTTGCAAGGCGATATCATAGGACATTCCACTAAGGAGTCGGTCACTTCAGCAGACATGATTCTGCACAAGATATTTTAGAAGCTGACTTGTGTACTGTTGTATACACCTTCACCAAGCACTGCAAATTAGAAGCACACTGTAGTGACAGGACAGGATTTGTCATGGCTAGGTTGCAGAGTTTCCTGTAACTGTCTGCCTCCTATGGGTAACTTGGGATTGTACTGCTAGTCTAACACAGGGGAATTAAGGCAATAAACTGCTAATGAGCTTCATCCCAATTTCAGAGTTTGATTCCCTCAGTTTCCATTTGTCTGCTCTGTGACTCTGAGGAAGTAAGTCACTTAAGTAAACAAAGTTCCCTGCGTTATCCTTAAAAGAGGTTTGTGTCCAGTAGGTTTACCTGGTTAAAACAATGAATACAAAAAAAAATATTGCATTGGATTCAACTCAAATAGGATGATTTACGATTGCAGAGACCATTCTGAAGAATAGCAGTAGTTGTGCAAATGAATCACTATAAAAGGAGATATTCAAATAGATGTTAACAGTAAAGCTTCACTCCCCATTCATCATATAGCGACCTAGATATTGTTATTGTTTTACTGTTATCGTCTTTGTAAATTGTTTATCTGGTTTTATTAGAATTCTGTTTGCACCAATTTTGTTATTGACTCAACAGTAGGTATTTGTATACCAGAATCAGAATTTACCCTGCCACTGTGGGGATTTCAGAGTCAAAAATCCAATGAAAGTGCATGACATTGTTAGCTGAGTCTCACACTGCCTACATTTGTACATTCACAGGTATGAGATCACCTTTGGTTCTCACACTGAAGATAGTGTCAGATGAACAAATCCAGTTCAGACAGAAGAAACAGAAGGCAGGTGACCTCATCTGTTATGACTTACTGTTACAGTGTTCTGCTCTACAAATTCCTCATTCTCACTAGTCATCATGAAATATGGCATCTTAGCCCTCTCAAAAGATACGACTACCATGTCTATAAGACCTGATGACAACACTTGTTGTCTAATTGGGAGGCACAGTAATGCATGGGTGGCACAGTGGTGAAGCGGTTAACATTGTTACCTCACAGCAAGAGGTTCTCTGGTTTGATTCTTGGCTGGGGTGCCTTCTGTGCGGAGTTTGCATGTCCCCCTTGCATTCACGTGGGTTTCCTCTGGGTGCTCCGGTTTCCTCTGGGTGCTCCGGTTTCCTCTGGGTGCTCCGGTTTCCTCCCACATTCCAAAGACATGCGTTTCTCTTTGGGTCACTGCTGAAAATATGCTGTGTCCTAGACAGATTTTCCCAGTCAACAAATGTTGAATAAATAAATAATTAGTAGAAGCAAATATGGCTTATCTTTACTACTACTTAACATTTTAACTTAAGTCTCTCTACAACTTTCATTCCTGGAGCCTACAAATCAGTAATTGTAATTTCTTTACATAAGAGTGGCAAATCAGTGACACTGGAAACTACAGATCTGGCAGTCTCACTAGCCGTGCATGTAAAGTTATCAACCATATGATTTATGACCTCATAGTTTTAGATATTGAACATCTTTTGGCTCCAGTCCCATATCAGTTTGGTTTTGTCAGGGTCAAGTCCTGTCTCTTTAACTGTGTTAATGACTTCAGACAAGGTCACTGAAGTAATGGATAATGCCTATACAGAGCACAGGCAGAATTTAACGTAGCCAAACCTTTGATAGTGTTCCCCAGGCAGGTCTATAGACAATCTTGTAAGCCTAAGCATGAATATAAAGCCATATGTTGTGAAGTGGTTCACTCACTAATTTAATGGTAGAACCCATGTATTTGCAAATGCCACCTCCAAAAAGAAGAGTGTTACCAGTACTTCTCTGGGGGGCTCAGTCTTAGACCCTCCCCTATTTGGCCTTTACTCCCTGAATCTTCAAGCCAATACCTGTGGCTTATGGTTATCAACTTTTTCTGGATAGCTATAAATTGGATGTTATTCAGTCATCTGCTGATATACAATTGCTCTGTTAAGGGTTAACTATGACAAAAGCTGGTGTAAGGACAACAGTCTCAAAATGAATGCAAAAAATAGGGTAGTTCAGTTTGGTAAACAAATAATTTCTACATCCTTCCACAAAGATGACACACCCAGCCAAATGGAAACTGTCAAGAGTTCTAGATAGCTTGGTTGATAAGTCTTTGTCTTTTTACTAAACTGTGTCTGCATTACTTAGGAAATGTTTTTATCTGGCCAGACTGATGTGTGTATCTGCACTAGATCCAGAGACGTTGTATGTATTTATTTATTTTTTACTCATCTCCCATCAGACTTATAAGTGAATACTGTGATCACTTTGGTATGTACCTGTTTGGACATATCGCTCAATCTGAGAGAACTCAAAGCTTTTTTAGCTAAAAGACCACTGGTCTAAATACCTATAGATATCCTTACAGACTGGCAGCTCCCTGTTATGCAATGCCATGCCATACCATGAACGATCCTGCCCTCCTTGACCTTCTATGCCTTTGCAGAAAAAAAGAGTTTTCTCAAATACCTACATAAAGGGCACACATTTTCATTAAAATTAACATGACATGATGGTGCAGTAGATGAACATCCCATAATATTCCCTGCCTCAGGAACAACCTTTGACTATACATCTAAAGGAAGAGTACCCTTGACCCTTGAAACTTTAAGATAAATCTCAGCAATTGGATGATAGCTGAATATCCTTCCTGGGCCTAGTGTGTGTGTGTGTGTGTGTGTGTGTGTGTGTGTGTGTGTGTGTGTGTGTGTGTGTGTGTGTGTGTGTGTGTGTGTGTGTGTGTGTGTGTGTGTGTGTGTGTGTGTGTGTGTGTGTGTGTGTGTGTGTATGTATGTATGTACATGCACGCGTGTGCATGCGAGTCTCCTTAAGGCAGGAGGGAACTTGTGAATATGGTTTATTGGTAGGTTTATAATGGTCTTAAGACGGATTGTTTATTAGCTACACATAAACCTACGGTAAGTATCTTACACCACTGTGCCTTCTGGAGATCAGTACTGTAATCCGAGCCATCAGCGACTGCCTCAGTATGGTGGACATGTGGCATCCTCTCAGTTAACAAATAATAGCACTTTGGAAGATATTCTTGGATGCAAACAACAAAACCACAGCTAACAACCCTAGGATGAACTCACTAATGACAAGAGGTTTGTATCTTGCCTCAGTTCTTTTATACCTGGCAAACAAGGGGCTTCTCCTTATTGTTCAGGTTAGTCCACCATTAGGTATGACTGATGCTGAGGCATATCCTCACAGACCTCTGTAGGACTGCTAGCTTACAATATTAATATCATCAAGATCCACTGATGCCATTTACAAATAATAACCTTGGATTTGTATTCTGAAAAATATTCCACTAAATGAAACTGTACACATATGTAACACACTTTTCCAGAAAACCCTCACTAGCCTGGCTCCAGCTACAACAGAAAGAATAAAGAATAATTTACTCCTTGGTTATTCACTCAAAGCAGTCATCTAAAGCATGAATAAGATGGGACTTTGAAAGAAAGGTTAAAGCATAGCTCCCCAAAAACCTACAACAGTTTAAAGAACTAAGTAACCATACTAAAAGACAGATTTACACAGACAAGAAAATTTACTACAATAGCCCCTTACTAAATCAGTCTTCCAACTCTAAAAACTTCTGATCCTCTGTTAATAATATACGCCACCCTGGAACAACCACTACCGCTGATCCTGTGCCAAATAACACTCTAGCTGAAATAGCTGCTCAATTTAACACACATTTTATAGGAAGCGTTAAAGCCCTAACTAAAGATTTCCCTCCTAACATTCCTGATGTGCCCTTTATGCAGACAATAAACACACTGTATTTCACCCTAAAAGCTATCATAACCACCTACATTAAATCATTGCTTCTTAAACTGGAACTGAAACCCTCTTCTCCTGCAGAAGATAATGTTCTAGAAGAAGATCTCAAGATGGCTGCCACTTCCTTATCCTATCCTGTGTCTGTTGTAATTAATGGAACTATCAAGGAATCATTTGTTCCTTCTTTGTGGAAAAAAAGCTTCATCATCTCCTTCATAAAGGAGGAACCTCAACTGATATAATCAATTTCAAACCTATCACTATACTATCTGCTTTGTCAAAACTTCTGGAGAAGTACACTGACAAGTAACTTCTTTAATACCTCCTTCAGGAAAGGCTCCTGACCCCAACAGAGCATGGTTTTAGACCACCCACAGCACTACCATGGCCTTATTAACCTTGAGAGATACTGTTAATGAAGCCAGAGACAAAGGCAAACTAGTTTCCTGTGTATTCCCTGATCTCTCTAAAGCCTTTGATATTTTATTTTACCAAAAGCTCCTTTGCCAACTGTCTTCCGTCAGGCTGTCACAATGCACACTACTGTGGTTTACCAACTACTTAACCAGTAGATACCAGTCTGTTTAATGGCTGTTCATTTTCCCCCCTTCCTTCCTTTCAATAGTGGCGTGCCACAGAGCTCCATTCTTGGCTCTCTACTCTTCAGTATATTCACTAACAATTTACATAAATCCTCTCAGCAAACTTCCCTCATCTAATGCACTGACAATTCTACCCTGATATGCATTTTTGACAACCTAATACATCTTCAGAGAATTACTCAAGAAGTCCTTAACTCTGATGAAAGTTGGCTATATGATAATCACTTGCTACTAAATCCCCAAAAATAAATTACTTCTCTTTTTACAAAATACCATTTCCTTGAAAAAAAAAAAAACAACTTTAAAATGTCTACCTTAAATAATGCCATGACTAAAGTTACCCAACATAGAAAATTACTTGGCATGACAATCAATGCCAATATTAAAGTTAATTTACATCTCCACAATGCCATCAAGAAAACCCATCAACAACTAGGCACCCTTCATAAAGTAAAGGAATCCCTTACAAACTGTGACAAAGTAACTCTAACTATGACTTAATTCTTACCCTTTCACCTATATGGATCCCCTATCATGATCAACCTACAATCCTCTCGTAGTTTTAAACTTGAACAATACTACAACAAAGTGATTCACTTGCAAGAAACCTTATCAGACCCATGACTTTTTATCACTAAAAACACTTAAATGGTTCAAGCTTCCTCACCATCTATCTTATACTCAGCTTATCTTAACTCACAAAATCATTCATATCCTATCTTCCTTCCCAGCAATTAACTCTTTGTCTTCCAAACTGATCAAATGATAAACAACTGCTTACCCTCTACAGATCACAAAGGGCTGCTTGGACAGTTTCTATTCCAGTAGTGCAGTTAGAACAGGGAATACAATTACTACATCGACCAGATGTGTCACACACCTTCATTTTTCAAACCATTACTGAAAGCCTTATTTTCTGCCCCCTGGCTTTGTCTCTGCTCCTCATCTAGGCATAGAAGTCCTAACAACCTTAATCACTTTCTTATACCTCCCTTTAAAGACAGCAAATCACTTAACACGTTTCCTCTTTTAATACTTTACTTTATTGTAGTACTTAAACTACTGTACCTATTTCTAATTAGCACATCCAAACCGCTGTTAAATCTCTACTTTTCTATTACCACTTACACTTGCTTATTTCCTCTAATACCTCACTCTAATGTATTTCTTAAATTACTCCTACCTATGTTATACACCGCTCTTCTGTCTGCAAAGTCCCAGCATAAGGCTTGTATATTAATGTTTATGAATATCAATACATATTTTATTATAGTGACTATTATACTATATATGCAATGAAAGTGCATTATAAAATGTGCTATTGTAAATATTGATTATATTAAATATGATATCTTGGAGCTTTTTCCCCAGGCATCTGCTGGAAAAGTGTACCTGAAACCAAATGTAGTGCCAGTTTGTCAAAATTCATGGCTCCCCAAACCCCAAGAACAGTTACATATGCAGAATTATTTACAGAAACATTCTAAAACATGAAAATGGCTGCATTTAGGCTGACATACCTACTAGAAGTAAGACCAGATCTAACACCAAAAACAAACCACAGTGGTGGAATCCTAACCTTAACAGGGCATATAACAATAAAAAAAGTCATTGCCAAAATCAGAAAAAGCAACTCTCGTAGAGACAAGTGCTCTCTGAGTCAACAAAACAAGAAACTAAGATGTCTAATTAAGTCCATCAAAGCCAGTTATAAGGTCAGGATATCCTGTCAGGGTATGGACAATCAAAAGGCCGTCTTCGGCTATGTCAGGGTCAGGGACCTTAAAGGTAATACTCAGTAGTGTGCAGAACTGCCGGTAAATGGCACAATCTTCACTGAGCAGAGTGACATAGCGAATCTACTGTCTGATAAATTTAGTTGTAACTTCACCTCCCCTCCCCCCACTACCCCTTGTAAAATTACTTATAACACCCTCCCCCCAACTATCAATAGCAAGGAGGTCATGGTGGTGCTCACTTAGGCCAAAAACACTGCTTCAGTGGGCCCCGACAGTATTGCCGGTTGCCTCCTAAATAGCCTATAACATGACCTATGACAGACCCTGTTATCTACAGACCCATCAGTCTGACAAGTCTAATATGCAAAGCCATGGAAGGAATTATCATGGGAATGATCAAGAACATTATCAAGCTACAGACACTGGATCCATCTGAGTTTGGCTTTGTTAAGGGAAGGTGTGGCCTACTCAACCTAGCAGACTTCTTCAAAAACGTCATTGAGGCTATGGATGAGAGGAAAACATTGCAGGCCACCTACCATGAGCTGGCCAAGGAGTTTGATACAATGTCCCACTCAGGTATTGTTGACAAACTCTCTGAACTAGGCATTAATCTCTACATAACTCAATAGATTGCTGGGTGGCTCACAGATGTGGCCCAAGAAGTCATGGTTGGTGAGACCACCTCTAACAGGAAAACAGTCACCAGCGGAGTACCCTAGATCTCTTTTTTGAGCATGTTCCTGTTTGACATCTACTTTTTGAAGTCAAAGCTAATGCCAAAGGCTCTTGCTCACCAAGTTTGCAGATGACTGTAAATTTGGTGCTATTATGGATTCCCCCATGACACCAACATCATACAAGATGGCCTAACACAAAATAATGACTGCTGCCAAAGGTACAGATTAAAACTCGGTGCAAAGAAATGCACTCCAGTGCCCACTGGGAAATTGTCCACCAAAGCAAATTACTTGATAAAACATCCTGATGAGTTGACTCCCTAGGGATCTGAGAACATATGCAGACAATAATCCACCTATCAACCGAAATGCAGCCAAGATAGTAAGAACATCCTTCTGTGTCATCCAAGTAAATTAATTTCCAACTAACATACCCCGCATAACCCTTAGCTACATCCTTACTAACATACCCCTGCCCCCACATACCCCTTATTTACCACCTTACTGACATGACCAACCACATATGTATCCAAGGAACAGGGGGATAAAACTGGGATGGGTTGCATAGCTAGGCTTGTAACAACCCTGGTGGTTATTAGCCTAGTATAAGGGTGGCTCAGTGGTGAGGCGGTTAGCACCTCACAGCAAGAGGTTCTCCAGTTCAATGTTTGGCTGGGGTGCCTTCTGTGCAGAATCTGCATGTCCTCCCTGCATTTGTGTGGGTTTCCCCAGGTGCTCTGGTTTCATCCCACTTTCCAAAAACATGCGTCTGGAGCATTTGTTTCT
The DNA here is from genome assembly GCF_019279795.1 of Protopterus annectens. Taxonomy (NCBI): domain Eukaryota; kingdom Metazoa; phylum Chordata; order Ceratodontiformes; family Protopteridae; genus Protopterus; species Protopterus annectens. The sequence continues at coordinate 1,191,504,211 of NC_056737.1, forward strand.
GGAACCTTCGCCGAAAATGAGCTCTGTCCCAGTCTACATTTCCCAGTAAACAAATGTCAAATAAAATAATAAAAATAAATAAGTCTTTGAAGAAATAAATAATAAAAGGTATTTTCTAATAATGAATTAGGCCTTGCTGACATGACAATTGTCCTATGAAATACACATTGCTGTGAGGTATGTTTTTGTGTGTGTGACTATATGCTTGTTTGTGTGTGGAGTTGTGTTAGGGGACTGTCTTGCAACTAACACCCTCTTGCAATTAAAACCTAGAGGGAAGCCAGATTCCACGAAGATAGACCAGTACTTTATATAGTTGCTGACTTGACCTGATAAATGCAGGTATTCTGGTTAAGTAACAGCATAAAAAATGGATAAAATATTCACACATAACATTGCTGGCTGTTCTTAATGAGAGTCACAGGAAACTTCACTTCCTTCAGAGCTGTGCTGACATCGTGAATATTTCTATGTCCGAAATGATAAGTGCTTTAAGCAGTCAGTATATGATTTATTCATAAGACATGTGGATGTAAGGCACTTTACAGGACATGACATTTGTGCTGTTTTGCTGTTTATATAAAACCGTTATTAGCGATATAACATTATGCTGCCTTATTCAGCTGAAGGACAGCACACAAATTTGAACGTTCTGACTCCTTTACAATACGTGACTGCGGTTGCTACAAATATATTAAAAGCAGCCTTTGGCTGTTGCACTTTACTGGGATATGATAGTATCAATACGACAGGCTTCGGTTTGTTAGTAATCAGTAGCAGTCTGTGTTGTGATGCCAAACTAAAGTGCAATATTTTGTAAGAGCATGTGTTAAAAAGGATGGCAAGGAATACATGTAGTCTAATGGTCATGTACTACACGATTTATATCTCTACAAACTATATAGACAGGTCTGAAACAATTTCTTTAGTTTAATGTAATGTAACCTTTTAAAATGTAACCATGTGTGAGAGAAACTAATTTCAGGAGATATGATATGTTTGCTTTCATACAATTTGATCATTAGATGTTAGCCATGTATTAGTTCTTGCAGGAAAAGGAAATAAAAGCAATCGCAATGTTGCAGAAATAAGAAATAAATCAAGATGTTCAATTCCTCTTTCTTTTAGGTTGGAAGAGCACCAGATGATCCAGTATTTCGACCAAAGGATGGTCTTGCTTGGCTTTTAGCTAAAATATGGGTTCGAAATGCAGACGCCTATGTTCACGAGCTATCATCCCACCTGCTTCGAACTCATTTGCTTGCTGAAGTTTTTGTCATTGCAGGATACAGATGTCTGCCATACACTCACCCAGTGGGCAAGGTAATGCATTAATTGAAAATAACAGCATAGTCGTTTGAGTCATTTTTTTAATTTGCTAATTTGAAATGCTACTAATCTGACCACTGAACAAAAACAGAATTTTTTATCTACAAAGCGCATGACACATAAACAAGTTAGTACTATGAATAGACAACATGATTGCACAAACTCCTGATGGTTGGAGCCAGAATGAAGAGCAGCAAGGTACTACATGTGATTAAAGGTCAAGGGGCATGTCATTTCACTGTCAAATAGCCATTGCAGAATACAGAAAAAAAAAACACTATGAAATTGCCCATAATGCATATCTTCTATTAGAAAGTATGCATTATTTTCCTTTAGACTATGAATAATACATGACTTACAGTAACATATTATAACAGGAGTGATTTAGGTGGTCACATGGGACTCACAGCTCCTGGGAGACTTATGGCCAGCCAAGAAAATAATTTTATTTTTAAAGTTTTACAAAATTCAACACTGCTAACTTTCTTTAGTTAATGTGCTGAACATAACAGGCCTTAGAGATTGATTATGTCATTGTTAGCAAAATAATTAAATGGCTGACACTTTTGAGTATTCACCTTTATATCTACTTGTAGTACCTTTTATTTGCGCACGCGCAGCACGGGCTGGAAAAGATACTCCGCTTGTGCTGTTTATTTACTTATCTCATTACATCCGAGTGACATCTCCAGGTGCATCTGCAGTTACCTCCTACTGCGCCTCTAGGCATCAAATATTGCGTGTTCATATTTACATCAATAATTCCAAAACCATGCTACATACAAGGTATCAGAATGTTTTATCTTTAAGCATACATGATGGCAAACACAATTGTATTCATATTTGACCTATGTCAATGACTATTTGTTAGAATTGTAAGGTGATAACTTCATTTTGTAAAGGCTGAAGCCACGCCCACTGGGAGTTAAAGGTACACACTCAAAAGAGCTGTACTGGAGGGAATGAGACGACTGGCACTTTTGAGTATTCACCTTTATATCTACTTGTAGTACCTTTTATTTGCGCACGCACAGCACGGGCTGGAAAAGACACTCAGCTTGTGCTGTTTATTTACTTATTTAAACGACTGACACTTTTGAGTATTCACCTTTATATCTACTTGTAGTACCTTTTATTTGCGCACGCACAGCACGGGCTGGAAAAGATACTCAGCTTGTGCTGTTTATTTACTTATTTAAATGACTGACACTTTTGAGTATTCACCTTTATATCTACTTGTAGTACCTTTTATTTGCACATGCACAGCACAGGCTGGAAAAGATACTCAGCTTGTGCTGTTTATTTACTTATTTAAACGACTGACACTTTTGAGTATTCACCTTTATATCTACTTGTAGTACCTTTTATTTGCGCATGCACAGCAGGGGCTGGAAAAGATACTCAGCTTGTGCTGTTTATTTACTTATTTAAACGACTGACACTTTTGAGTATTCACCTTTATATCTACTTGTAGTACCTTTTATTTGCACACGCACAGCACGGGCTGGAAAAGATACTCAGCTTGTGCTGTTTATTTACTTATTTAAACGACTGACACTTTTGAGTATTCACCTTTATATCTACTTGTAGTACCTTTTATTTGTGCATGCACAGCACGGGCTGGAAAAGATACTCAGCTTGTGCTGTTTATTTACTTATTTAAACGACTGACACTTTTGAGTATTCACCTTTATATCTACTTGTAGTACCTTTTATTTGCGCACGCACAGCACGGGCTGGAAAAGATACTCAGCTTGTGCTGTTTATTTACTTATTTAAACGACTGACACTTTTGAGTATTCATCTTTATGTCTACGTGTAGTACCTTTTATTTGCACACACACAGCACAGGCTGGAAAGATACTCATCTTGTGCTGTTTATTTACTTATTTAAATGACTGACACTTTTGAGTACGTACTGTTATATATACGCTGTAGTACCTTTTATTTGTGCATGCACAGCACGGGCTGGAAAAGATACTCATCTTGTGCTGTTTATTTACTTATTTAAATGACTGACACTTTTGGGTACGTACCGTTATATATACTTTGTAGTACCTTTTATTTGTGCATGCACAGCACGGGCTGGAAAGATACTCATCTTGTGCTGTTTATTTACTTATTTAAATGACTGACACTTTTGGGTACGTACCGTTATATATACTTTGTAGTACCTTTTATTTGTGCATGCACAGCACGGGCTGGAAAGATACTCAGCATGTGCTGTTTATTTATTTATTTATTCTTTTAAGTAAATAAATGTGTATTTACTTATAGAATAAATCAATAAATAAATAACTAAATGCCCAGAATGCTACCCTATGTAAAGCACTGCAGCTGCCTACTTGTTACCTTCCCATGATTCATTGGGACTGCAGCAAATAGAAAGTCTGAGTATATTAATTATCACATGCAGATTGTTGCTGGAGGCTGTGGATTGCTAGCTGTAGTAATGGGTGTTGAGGACTTTGCTATTTTAACATGCTGGCAGGCAATCAGATTGATGGGGCTACGTATAATCTGGGTGAAAGTAACTTGTCTTCTTCATTTGCTCAGTTTAACATTAAGGGCAATGATACATTTGTGTGAAATAAATTGAAGTAATTACTTTTTTAATATGCTAGCCAGCATTCGATGGGGTGTCATGCTGCACATAAAACAATTTGCCATCTTCATTTGTCAAGTTTGCAGTCTGGCATTATGGGCTAATGTGCATTTTTGTGGAATAATATCTACTTTTTTAATATGCTGGCAGGCAGTCAGATTGGGGGTAGTTGTCTTGTGGATGAGATCAACTTGCCATCTTCATTTGCTCTGTATAAAGTCTAACATTGGGGGCTGATATGCATATTTGTGAAATAAATTGAAATATTTACTATTTTAATATGCAGATTGGTGTGCTGTGGATGAAAGCAAGTTACCTTCTTCATTGTTCAGTTGAAGGTCTGTGTTAAGGATTGTTATGCATTTATGTGAAAGAAATTGGACACTTTACTCTCATTCTCTGTTTATTTAGTATGCCAGCAGACAACCATATTGTGGATTGTAGCTGTGATGTGAGTGGGATGAAAGCAATTTGCTCTTTTTGTGTGCTCAGTTTAAAGGCTACATTAATGGCTAGTGTGCAATTCTGTGGATGAGATTGTTATATTTACTCTTTCAATATGCTAGCAGACTACTTGATAAGGAAGAGGGCTAGCTCTGCTGTGCATGGTAACAATTTGCTCAGTTTAAAGCCTGACATTAAGGACTACTGTGCATTCATGTGAAATAAATTGGAACATTTGTTTTCTTTTTTTAATATGCTGGCAGGCAACCTGATAGGCAGTAGGACTAGCTCAGCTGTGGAAGAACTCAACTTGCTCTCTTCATTCACTCTGCCTGGCATAAGGGACTAGTGTGCATTCATGTGAAATATTTATTCTTGTCCAATCTCTGCATGAATCTAACAACAAAGTGTCTTTGATTTTGCACAGTATCCTTGTCTTTACCTAATAGTTCTTTGTTTGCAACATAACCTCACTCTGCCCAGCTTAGAGTCTGACTTTACAGGACCATTTAGTGTTTGCAAGATATAAACTGGAATATTTACTGTCTGGCTACTATTTATGTGAATCCAAGTTAAAACTGTTCATGACTGTTTGATGTTTTTTGGTAAATCAAGTATTGCAGTCACTAAACTGAGTGGCATTTGGCTGGAAATGAAAGCGACGTATTCTCTTGTTACTCATTCAGCTTACATTCTGGCTTTACATGACAAGTCTGCATTGGCGTGAGCTAAGTTGGAATGTTTAATGAGAGTACTGTTTATGTGCAACTCTTCCTTATTTTACAGAATGTTCCTGACATTACTTAATGTTGTTGGTATGTATCAAATAAAATGTATAGATTTCTGGGAAATTCTTGAGAATTGTGGTTACTGAATTGGTGGGAAGGAGGCTGGCTGAGGATGGAAGTAACTCACACTCTTGTGACTTGGTCATCTTGTAATCTGGCTTTCAGAACTGCTGCACATTTAGGTCAGAATATTTACTCTCTGGGTTCTGTCTGTGTGAAACCAAGTTGAAACTGTCCCTGGTTTTACAGAATGTCCCTGACTTTGCCTCATTTTGATCTACAAATTACTGAGGACTATATTCATTAAGTAATGATAAAAACTGTGCTCCAGACTGTATATTCTCAGAGAATGAATGCCAATGTAAAATTGTTAGTGTTCAGCTTTCTGAGAATATGACCACAATATTTAAAATATTTTTCTGAACCAGACCTTTGTTTCTCATTATTGTTTGCTTTTTTCTCTTTATTTTATGCTAAGAGGTTGAGAGGTACTTCTTTTCACCACAGGTGAGGTGTACACAACAAAGTAGCTGTAACTGCTGGGTGGAGGGAGGGTGGGAGTTTGTGGATTAAAGTAAGTTACCTTTTAGTTTTTCCTCAATTAACCATTTAGCTTCATAGGACTAATGTGCATTTGTCATTTCTGTGAAATAAGCTGGAATATTCGTCTACTGTTAATGGAAAGCAAACTTAAAATCACAGCTTTCAACTGTCAATGAGTTTGATGAATACTTGCAATTTTGTCCTTATGTTTTATTTGTAACTCATAAAATGTGTGGCTTTCTTGAAAACTATTGATGACTGGAGTCACTAGATAAGTACACATATTTGAGTTTTAGACCTAATGTTCAAAAATGCATGCTAATGCAAACACATTTATTACAGCAACTTCCTAAGTATTTACCAATACCATTTAATATTTGCTTCTGATTCTGGACCCATGTATGCCATTTGTTGGCTTTGCCCTTATTCTTGCTGTCAGAGTATATGAGGTATTATTTTTACCACAATCAGATGAGATGCAGGTATCAAAGTGGTTTTAACTGCTGGGTGGGTGTGGGCCCTGTCTGTGGATGAATGTAACTTAGCTCCTTGTTGTTTGGTCAGTTTAAACAGTCTGGCTTTGCAGGATTAGTGTGCTTTTATGTGAAATAAGTTGAAATACTTGAGCAACTGGGTATTTGTGTAAAACAAACCTGAAATATATTACTTTGTCCATAATTATTATTTTTTATTACAATCACTTGACGTGTATACAGCCAACAGTGGGGATGTGATTGCTGAGTGTCTTAAGAAGACTTATTCTTCTGTTCTGATCAAATTAAATAGTTGTTACTCTGCCCTTAGAGGACTAGTGAGACATTGTGTAATGCAGATTATTGTAAGGTGTATCATATGAATCACCATGAAAAACAGGAATGGGAGAGACCCCCCATCGCCAGAAATGTGTGCGTACGAAGGTCAGTCAGAAGTAAGACTAGTGACCACAATCACCCTGAGTATGAAGGACAGCCAGAAGTAAGACTAGTGACCATACAATCACCCTGAGTATGAAGGTCAGCCAGAAGTAAGACTAGTGACCACAATCACCCAGAGTATGAAGGTCAGTCAGAAGTAAGACTAGTGACCACAATCACCCAGAGTATGAAGGTCAGTCAGAAGTAAGACCAATGGCCACAATCACCCAGAGTATGAAGGTCAGTCAGAAGTAAGACTAGTGACCACAATCACCAGGAAATTAGGTTTGTAAGAACTAGTGGAAAGAACTGTAATCTCCACAGACTGCATCTTATTTTGTTTTATTTATCTTACAAGGACTGCCGGTGAAGATTAAGATCAGGCAAGATATATTACATACCAGTTCTGCATAATTGCAATTGTTCCTGGAAGGGAGATTAGGGTGCAAACAGGCAAAATGTGTTTTAGTGTAGCCCACGGAAACCTGCATGTAATAACATGCATATTCCATCTGTGCAACCATCATGTCATAAATGGTTATTTGTATAGAAGTGTCTATAACCTGTGTTCCTTTACCTGGTGCACTGAGGGACATGAGGGACTATTCTATTGCAGGTGTGCAGCAGGTCTGCATTGCTGTGTCATTTCCTTTGGTTTTACAAATGACTGTATCGAGGGGGCTGCAGTTTCACACAGGTGTGCTGGGGTGGTGCATAATATAGGCTTTAAAAGGATATGGATATTCCTATTCACATTTGTTAACATCCAAGAATTGTTAAAAACTTAGATTGTTAGTAATTGTTTTGTGTTGACAGATTATATTCGAGCATGGAAGATACACTTTGCCAATCAATATCAATCTCCGTAGAAGTCTCTTCGGTAAAGATGGAGTCTGTGTCAGTGTAAGTAAAACAAATATAAATTCAAGACTTAACTGATACAGGTTTGTTTCCTTTTCTGTTTCACTAAACCAATAACAGTGTACCTTCACAGGTAGAGTAATGTTTCTTTTAACGTCCGAAGTTATCATAATTCATATGCTGAATGACTTGTATTTCCACAATCACAGGATACTTGTAAGATTACTGATTGCACTGAATATTAACCTGGATGTTTTTGAG